>NC_133125.1:28830414-29131247 GCF_048418815.1 Hemitrygon akajei
GCTTTCTGAAAGTCCAGGTACACTACGTCCACTGGCTCTCCCTTGTCCATTTTCATAGCTACATCCTCAAAAAACTCCAGAAGATTAGTCAAGCATGATTTTCCCTTCGTAAATCCATGCTGACTCGGACTGATCCTTCTACTGCTATCCAAATGTGTCGTAATTTCCTCTTTTATAATTGACCCCAGCATCTTTCCCACCACTGACATCAGGCTAACCAGTCTATAATTCCCTGTTTTCTCTCTCCCTCCTTTCTTGAAAAGTGGGACAACATTAGCCACCCTCCAATCTGCAAGAACTGATCCTGAATCTATAGAACATTGGAAAATGATTACCAATGCGTCCACAATTTCTAGAGCCACCTCCTTAAGTACCCTGGGATGCAGAACATTGGGTCCCGGGGACTTATCAGCCTTCAGACCCAACAGTCTATCCAACACCATTTCTTGCCTAATATAAATTTCATTCAGTTCATCCATTACCCTACTTCTTTTGGCCACTATTACATCTGGGTGTAATAGTGCACATCTTGGAGAGCAAGATGTGCTCTAATACAAAAGCATAAGCTTTTGTAGTTCAACAGTAATATGATGAAGTGACCAAAATCTTTTATGAAAGGTTTTATTGTATTTTTAACTAGCATTTTACCAAAATACTCATTTTTCATATTTCTTCAAAAAGAAAGGAGGCCATTGATCATATCAAATCTAATCCAGCTCTCAAGTAAATCCCATCAAGCACATTCCTCTATAATCTTTTCTTCCTTACATAAATGTTAATTCCTCCTGATTCTCCCACCAGCCAACAGTACTAGGAGCATTTCAAGTTATCCCCTCTGGTTCAAGACCCTGATGGTTGAGGGGCAATAACTGTTTCTGAACCCGGTGGTGTGAGTCCTGAGGCTAGGAGTACTTTCTTCCTGATGGCTGCAGTGAGAAGAGAGCATGACTTGGGTGGTGGGAGCCCCTGATGATGGATGCAACAAGGCTCCGTGTAGTTGTGCTCAATGATGAGAAGAGCTTTACTTCTGATGGACTGGGCCATATCTATTACTTTTTGTAGGATTTTCCATTCAAGGGTATTGGTGTTTCCATGGCAGGCTGTGAAGCGGCCAGTCAATGTTCTCTCCACCATATATCTGAGGAAGTTTGTCAAAGTTTTAGGTGCCCTGCCGTATATTTTCAAACTTCTAAGGAAGTAGAAGTGCTGCCATGCTCACTCGTGTCATAGAATAGATAAATATGTGAAGCGTTATTATATGGCTCCAACCTCCATGAACAGAGCACTCATTTCTTTTCTAGATGTCATAACTTGAATGTAGTTAAATAGGAACTGCACATCTGGGAAAGTGGAGCAACTAAGTTCTGAAGGTTGTGTTTAATCTTTGAATCTAACTATAGCTTTCATTCTCATTGTCTTGTGCTTCCGTAAGGGGCAAACCTGTTAACTATTACAATGAATGGTAACTGGTTGTTCCAATAAAAACTCACGGAACTACTCCACATCATTATCCTGGCAACTTGGCTCTATAAATGAATTATATCTGGTTTTTATCCGGGACCTGTGGTGCCATCTTCTGTGTGTGGCAGACATGGTGAACTTGAAGTGAAATGCCATGGACTTAGCAAATGCAGAGAAGTCGAAGCATACAACAGGACAGTTCCATGAGTGCACAAGGCATGTGAATTAAATTAAGTTGTTGTGGGTGGTGCAACAGAATTTCTTCCTACATGTGAATTAGGATGAACAGTTATGCAAGAAATATGTCAGCATCCTTGATTACCGTCATTATCTTGAAACTCAGCAGTAAGATATATTTGCAGTATCTTCTACAGAAACAGCAATATGCAATTTTAGAAGTAAATGGGACCATGCTTCTTAATTTAACAAAGATCGTGAGGACTGCTATGAGTATCATCAGGGTCTCTCTTCCACCAATCCAAGACGGTAACAGAAGAATTTCAGGGCCCTTAATTATCTTTCACATCCGACCAACATCAGGCGGGAGTTGTCATAGCATTAGGACAGGGACTATTAGGACAGGAAGCAACCTCTTCCCCTCAGCCATGGGATTTTGAATTCCCTGCCACCATCCAGGTCTCATCACATATTAAGTGCCAGCAGTCTTTGACTGCTTACTTTTTAGCTGTGACATAAATGCACTTGATTATTTGTCAATTTATTTGTGGTATTATTACTTTATGTGTTGTATGTGAGTATTGCATACTGTGTTGTGAACCTTAGTCCAGAGGAACATATTTCATTTGGTGGTATACATGTACGGTATATGGTTGAAATGACAATAAACTTGAACTTGAACTTACAAATACACATGCCTTATAAATATTCCACCTATTTAACAGACTGTAATATGAAGAGAGGCCAGAATTTCCATATCCAATTTTCTTGAAGTATTGCTCTGACAATCCATCCCAAAAGTAACAAAATCTTCACAATGTACAATGGTACCATTATAAACACAAGAGATTCTGCAGGTGTTATAAATCCACAGCAATAAACACAAAATGCTGGAGGAACTCATCAGGCTAGGCAGCATCTATGAAAAAGAGTTCTGTCAACGTTTTGGGCCGAGACCCTTCAGCAGGAACTCAGTAGGTCAGGTAGAACCTATAGAGAAGAATAAACAATTGCCGTTTCAAGCTGAGACTTATCAGGACCTTTGATGGTACCACTATAATCTTTTGATCATTTTTTTTATCAACAGCTATATAAATAGTAATAAAAGTATAATAGAAAATAGCTATATAAAATCAGTAATTTGTGAGGAAATTAAAAACTGCTGTAGACCACAAAGAATTGTAAGCTATAAAAAACTAAATACTACTGTAAATGTATAATGCCATCAGGTTCCAATTCCAACTAAGTTCTGTCAGCAGAGTTACATTAAGGAGAGCAGAATCACATGATTAGCTCCTGACTACAAAATTAGATTGGACATCGCTCAGCATAAAATGCTGATTCTGATGATGATGTTGGTATTTTGGAGCTTGACACTCTGGTGATGTCTGTCACATAACTTTGCACAGCTGACTAAGCAGGAACAACCTTGTTTTAATGCTCTTTATAAATATCATCAGCTACTTGAATATTAGTTGGTGATTTATTTTTATTAGCTAATGCTAATATTTCTCGGGCCTGGACCTTAAAATTTTCCAGAGCAAGGTGGCAATGGTGTGGCAGCCAAGGAAGGGCTTTGTTTTGCTTTTGGGACTTTAGCACAGATCAGTTGCTTCCATCATTGGTTTATATTTTCCTTGAGCCACACCTCAACCAAGTAAAAGCAGAAGGTTCACAGACGTACACCAAATTGCTGAAGAGGGGAGGCAAAGAGTTGGTGAACGGCACTGGGCAGCAGATCATTTCTTCCTTTCAGTGAGAAATTCTACTCTATTGAACTTTAGAGTCTTGAGACTCAGCCACCACCACAACAGATAAAGTGTCCAATATTATGTTAGATGTAATGAAGTACTCAAGACAGGAGGAAGGATTCTCTGTGGGAAACTAAAAGATGGGAAGAACTTCAATTCCAACAGTAATTGGGGGGAGTTGCACTGGTAACATATTACCAGTGAAAATATTCATCTCATAGCTTTCAATAATAAAATGTATTCAGGACAAAGATAAGGAATTATTGCAGTCAATGGGGCTTATAAACTTCCTGTACCTAATAAAGTGGCCATTGAGTGTACGTTTGTACTCTTCCACTGCTGTAGCCCATGCACTTCAAGATTCGATATGTTGTGTGTACAGAGGTGCTCTTCTGTGCACCACTGTTGTAATGTGTGGTTACTATCTTGTTACTATCTTGTTCTTGTCAACTGAACCTGTTGACCATGTCCACATGCTTTTATGCATTGAGTTGCTGCCTTAAGATTGGCTGATCGGATATTTACATTAACAAGAAGATGTTTATTGTACCTAACAAAGTGGTCATTGAATATGTTATAGTTAGCCATCGTATAAGGTCTGTTGTTCTAAGAATACTAAATTTAGTTTGATGTGCTTTATACTATGAGACATATAACAAGAGTATTTATTAAACAAGACTTGATTTATTTCCTATTAAATGTTAGCATGCATGCAATAGAAGTTGAGTACAACCACTGACCACTGGGGAGGTAATATGAAATGGACTTTCTGTGGAAAGTTACAACATCCACAGAAAATCAAATTTGATTGCAAGTTCTTCACACCTATAAACACATCGCACATATTGTCAATCAGTGATGTACTTGAAGCAATTTATAGTTTAAAAGTCATGAAACCAACATTGCAATGGAAGCTATTACATTATTTAGAGAAAAATCAAAACTGGCAACTGATTTCCACATCAAGTTCAATATTTTGTGAATTGTTTTACAGCAAAAGAGAGAGAAAAAACTTCAGAACCTTTTACCTAGTGGTTTACAACTTCAGCCTCCAAGAGGACCAGAAACTTGCCATAAGGCTTGGAGGCTTGCGTGCCTCAATGATCGGGAGAGTTATGTTGGCTGGAGTCGGGGACTTGTGCTTTGGCTCTTTGTAGGGTCACCTATGCCAAACAGGCCAAAGGGTAGAGGCTAGACTAAGAGTGATCCACTGATCCTCCAGGTTCGGGGGTTCAAATCAGCGCTAAGAACTTTGACTTGTCAAAAAACAAATTGTTACGGAAACAGCAATGAAGAATCCTTCTATACAGATAGATATGGAGGACCTTCATTGCTGTCCTGTGGTGTAACAGTCAGGAAGTAAACAAGTAAGTAACAACATAAAAAAAATCTAAAATGGAATTTTTATTTAGTAAACTGGACACATGATGTGTTGATTTGCATTAAAACTAAGTATAACTGTTAAAGATTTTTGGAGTTTGGACATGTGTTATAACATGTGAGGAATTCATTTCATTCTTAAAGTTTTTATAGTTTCTTGGGTTGAATTTCTATCTACAGTTCCTCTACTCACTGTTCTCCATAACTCAGTCCAGCAGGATTTGCTATGGCAGCTTATTTGAGCACCAAGAGTGAATCATACATAATAGCTGGGCACTGTCCTGGAAATGCATGGAAATAAAAGAGTAGCCTTTTGAAATGTCAAGTCTAACTGAAAGCCACAGCCATGGATTAAGTATACAAATACTTGGATCATTGAGTTTACTGTCAAGTAGTAAGAAAGACAACGGATGGAATGGTATATTTTACTGGGGCCCCTGGCAAAATCATTTGAAAACAGAACAAGTGCATTTCAGATGAAAATAAAGGAGAAGTTCAGAAATTAATGGAGTGATGTGTAACCCCTTGATGAGACAACTAAGAAGTTGATGGAATGGACTAAAAATAGCCTTTCCTACCATACTCCACATGCCTTCTATCTTCAACAATGTAGATACTGACTGAATTAATACACTGAAATCAGAATGCTCAAGGCCTTAGAAATAGAGAGCTCAAGTCTGTTACATTAGAATTGAGTAATTTGCAAAAGCTTAAAATATACCCTTGTTGAAGTTACAAAGTCAAGTTTATTGGCATGTGCACAGGTGCAAGGAAAAGTGTACTTAGAGCAGCATGACAGGCACACAGCATCATAAAAATTCAAGTTTAATTGTCATTCAACCATACCCAGGAATGCAACCAAACGAAACAGCATTCCTCCAGGGCCAAGATTCAAAACACAGTACTAACAGTCACACACAGAACATATCACACATATAATTACAATAGCAGAAACAATTTCAATCACTGAAGAAATAATATAACTCAGATCCGTGAGTGTCATGGCCTATAGATTAATGATAAATGGGATGTTGTCCTAGAGCCACATCTCTGCAAGAACAAGTACAGAACAATTCCTGATCCTGTGCTGTGTCAGTAACAGATGAACACACTCCAACTTGTCTTTCACAGAGCAAACACTGGAGGGCAGCGCTGATGGGAGGGGGTCAGCCCACAGCCCAGCACAGAGTCCGGCTATCTACCACACTGGCTGTGGTGTCTCCTTCCCTGCAACATGAGGGCCGGGTCCGTGCAGCAACCAAGGCCAAGCAGCTGCCCTGCCATCGGTCTCACAAATGAATCACCGAACTGCAGCATTCTACATTACTAATGCACAACAGGGTCTTTTGATCACAAGAAAAATGTCCAAGGCAATCATTTGCACTATTTCTTGGAACCTCTGATGCCTTCCTCCTTGGATGGCTGTAGCAAATGCCAACATGGCATGAAACAAGTCCAGCTCTACCACAATTAAGCAGCTCATTGATGAGATAGATCTTCAGTACTTCGTGTTCTTAATATCCAGCAGGATCTTCCAATCATAAAAATGATGTAAAGGATGAACAATTACACCTTTGTTTGGACCCAGACAGGCTACTGCGACCAAGTGCACCATAACCTTACCAGAAGCAAAACCAGTAGTCATAAAAGAATCATAAATCATACACTTTTTTTTTACAAGAAATAACACAATTGGAACAAAAAAGAACAACGTTCATTCTTAATTGCAAGTGGTTTTAGTGTTGCTGAACTCTAGGGATGTGCCGGTCGGTTAAATAACTGAAAGATTGAAGGAAGGTAGCTGTCCTTGAACCTGGTGATGTGGAATTTCAGGCCTAAACTTAACTGTGAGAAGATGGCATGGTTTGATGGTGTGGTTCTCAGTCGATAGATATTGCCTCGTTGAGGCAGTATCTCCTGCAGGTGTTACTGGTGCTCGGGAGGAATGTGACCATGATGTATTGGGCAGAGTCCACTACTCTCTGTAATTTATTACATTCCTGCACAACCAGATCTCTGTACCAAACCACGATGCAGCTAGTCAGGATGCTTTGAACAGCACATCTGTAGAGGCTTGGTAATAATCCAAATTCCTTTTAATTCCTGAGACAGTAAAGATGCCAGTGAGCATAGAAGGTTTTGCCAATAAAAACACTGACAGACTCAGAGTTATGGATATGGGATTTTTACAATCTGTTAAGGAAAATGGCAAGATCTTAGGAAAATAAGGATCTTAAGTTACATGGAGAGACTTAAGTAGCTTGTGTTTTTGGTCACTCTGTTTTCATTAAAGCAGGAAAGTTTAAGGAACTGACTGAGCTGTCAAAAGTATAAAGAATCTCCATAGGAGAAATCACTTCCAAAGACAGACAGTTGGAAATCAGAGGACACAGATTTTAACTAAATAACTAAAGTGTCAATGTGTGTATAAGGAAGCATTTTATTTTCCATTTCATATTATGCTCTGGAATGCACTATCTGATTCAGTCATAACAGATAAATGTTCATCTTTTTGTAATTGGCTGCCCTAATCTCTGCTGAAAAATCAGGTTTAAAGCACCCAGCAATAATTATTTCCACAGAATACAAACATCAGAAAGCTTGGTACCATAGCAAGTAGTAACTATAAACAATCTGTCTAAAGTGGTTTAAAGTCGAACCAGTGAGAGACAGATAATATGAGAATCCCATGTTGGTTAAGTAACAGATGTTCACAAACGTCCAGAAATACTTATCTTTTAATTATGCTCAGGGACAAAACAGAAATGAGTTCATTCCCCAGCTAATGTTCAAGAGCCTAGGCAAAATATTTCCCTTTACTGGAGTTAAATTCAGAAGATATCAGCATAAAAGTAGCAAAGTAATTAACTATATAGAAATTACACTGTCAGGAATACGATTATTTTGCTATTGGCTTTCTCTGTAAGAGGCGCACATGACCTCTTAGTTCATAAGAAGTAGATATAGTTAGTGTCGGCTACAGATAATAAGCAGCCCATGAGGGAAGTTTAAATTTCATAGCATAGCCTTAAATAGAAAACAGCCAAATGTAAGTACTTTAGAACACCATGAAGGAATATGATTGGTATAAATCAAATACTAATTACTGCGATGCATTCCATAGATCTGAATAGCTTTATCTTTATTGGATAACAAGATGAGGTAAGTTTGATACAATCAAAAAAAAATCTGTGCCAGTAATCATTTTCGAAGGTCATGCAATGTTGAACCAGGCCACTTCATGTAAAAGTTAGTGCTGACTTGCAAGCACACGCTCATCCTTTTCCTTATTTTACCAATATTCCCATCACCTCCCCCTGAATCCACCATTCATCTACACATTAGAGGCAATTTATACTGGGTAATTAAACTACCAACCTGCACATCTTTGAGCTGCAGATTGGTAGTTTAATTACCCAGTATAAATTGCTGGAGAAAATTGTAAGACCAAATTGAGATCTATGCAAACACATGGAGAATGTGCAATCTCCACACAAAGAGCAGTGATTGAACCTGGATTAGTTCTGCCATTGTGCCACCCATTATGTTATCTATTGTTCCTGTCCAATACCTACTTATACATCAATATGCAAACTATTAATCTAAACAGGCCCTTGGATATACCATGGAGATTGTATGGATTTTCAACTCAATTATCATTCTTCTTTTTGTTACTAATGAACTGAAATTCATCACCATACTCATCTATGATGTTTGAAATGGTCTACCCTCACTATCATCCAACACAAATGATATTGTAAGACATAAGAAAGAACAGCAGGAACAGGGTGTTCTGCCCATTGTACCTGCTCCACGATTTAGTAAGATAGTGGTTGAAATTTTACTTCTGTACTATTCTCCTGCACTAACCTCATTTCCATGATTGCCTTAATATGAAAAGGAGAGTCGGGTAGGTTTATATTGATTGACCAAACATCATGGGCTGGAGGGTCTATACTCTGCTGGTCTATTCTGCATTCCATGTTCTTAGAAAACTATGATAAAATCAACTTGCCTATCACTAATACTATAGAGTACAAAGGTAAGATCCCATGCACGCTGAAGATTTAAAATAGAAACAAAATGATGAAATAATCAGAAGTTAAGATAGCTTCAGTGCAGAGAGAAACAAACACAATGGCCTGAAATTTATTGAGAGTAACTAACCCAGCCTAACGTTAGTCTGACATTAGATGGATCCAGTGTTGCAAATTTGTTGGAAAGTAATTCCAGGTCCAAGGTAACGTCATTCTGTGTGGTGGCAGGACTTTGTGTGTAATGCCGTCATGCGAACAGATCAGTCTGCAAAGGATCTGGTAGGTAGTAATCCAATCAGATAGCTTTGGCTTCTGCTGGAAACGTTACATTTATTTGGTACTTCACTATCTTTCTGATTTTCAGAAGCATTTAAACTCTGTTAAAATTCAATTAGATAATTAAAAATATATAAAAATAGAAATTAAATCACATAAAAGCTTCTGTATAATTAAAATATTCAAGCACAAACATTTAATTAAAATTGTAACTTACACTAAAACTAGCTAAATGCTGTAGAATTCAACATTCAGCTCAGTTAATGGGCTGTTTGTGGAAAAAATAGAAAAGTAAACAGAAGAGAAAGATAAAGCACAAATGGAGGAAGCAAAAAAAGAAAAGAGGAGACAGTAGAGGAATCTACATTCATCATATAATCAAAGAGAAGTCAATCCTAATGCTCAGTTTTACCTCTTTATTTCCATCTTACCATCTTTCGTTACTGTTCAGCTCATCATACATACTGCTTTAATTACAGAATGTATGACCATTCTAAATCAGAACTCCCAACCACCCTTATGCATACATTCAGAATAAAAATAATGCAGACATCCACCAATGATCTTTATGCATTCACTTGATGCCTCCCTTCCATTCGACCTTTACCTATGAGCACCAGGCTCCTGAACCGGCATCGATAACTTCATCCTCCACAACACTGAACTGAATTCGCTACTTTAAACATGAGAAACCTCCTCCTTCCCTTTCCCCCATGGATCACTCTCCTCTCCTATCAATTTTCTTCTTCTTCGGCCCTTTACCTTTCACCTGTCCCCTCCCTGCTCCTGACATCTTCCTCGCTCAGCTGCCCATCAGCTGGTCTCACTTATCCCTTGCCAGTTTGTACTCCTTCCCTCTCCCACATGGGCTCCTTTCCTGTTTACTCTGTATACTTCAGACTTTAGATACAATGCTGTGTCATGTCATCTGAAGAAATTCTCTGATGACTCAGCAATAGTTGGAAATATGGAAACTTGGGTAAATATTGTTGTAAAAAATGTCTAACCTGAAAATATTGCAAAAAATGTGTATACACTCACTTTAAAGGACTTTACAATTAATTTTCTCCATATTATTTATTTCCTTTATTTGCAAAATTTACCTTTTGCACATTGGTTGCTTGTCGGTCTTCCTTTATGTATAGCCTTTCACAAATTCAATTGTATTTCTTCATTTTCCTGTAAAAGCCCGCAAGAAAATGAATCTCAAGGGAGTATATGGTAACATGTACATATGTTACATGTATGCTTTGGAAATAAATTTTACTTCGAATTTGTTTTTACCTTTCCCTGTGAATTTTTTTTTGTATTATTCACTCAAAGACTTCAACCTGGTTGATGATCTTTGCTCATGGGGGTAATACGAGGATATAAACAAAAGTAGGTGTGCAGTAGGAAGTAGTGGAAAAACAATAAATCGGTCTTGAAGGAAGTGAGGGGGAGAGAGTAGAAGATGATTAGAAAGGCAAATACAGATGTGGTCAGAGTGTTTTGAAGCTGATTATCACTCCACTTTTGGTACTCTATTTACCTACTGCAGCTTAAAGAGAAATAATTCTTTTACGAAGTTAGAAATAGAACAAAAATATCAATGAGAAGGTTCGTGTAGAGATTGAGAGATAAGAGCAAAGAAAGAGACATTGAGCAGCAATAATATAAAGACATTAGAGACAAAGAAAGGTCATTGCTTCCAATTTTCAATATGCAGTATCACAGAAGATTGAGAAATATACTTTACAATTAGTTTTTTTGGAACTATCTGTCCATTGACCTCTTAGATTTATTGAGGGTGCTTTATGATCGATACTTCTGAACATGTATAATATTCTGACAACCCCCTTTCTGTAACAGAATACCAAAGCTCTTTATCATATTTTTGAAACTAATCATAAGTCTTCAGTTTCCCATTCGACCTGTGGAAATTATTTTCTCTCTTTACCTTCTCAGAATCCTTCCTATAACTGTCAGATAAACTTTTTATCTTCTTATTGCTAATGGTAGTGTATTCCATAGTCATTCATTGTCACTTTTTATCCCAGATATTATTTCTGAAAATACATTTGAACATTCTTTGTCGTCTGAAATTAAGTGATAGAGAGTATTCAATTTGGTCACTGCATCCCTCATTTAGCGATGTAAGAAATATAAGAAATAAGAGCAAGCCTGTGACACCTCAACTCCATGTTTCTGCCTGATCTCTAGAATTCAGGACTCCCCTACAACCTAAGAATTGATTTTAGCCTTGAATATATTCATTGAAGACACAAGAGACTGGAGATGCTGGAAACCTGGAGCAACACACAAGCTGGAAGAACTCAACAGGTCAGGTAGCATCTATGGAAGGAAATGTCAAACAGTGTTTCCTTCACTGGCACTGGAAAGAAGGGAGGAAACCAGTACAAAACGCAGGAGGCAGGGGTGGAGCAAGAACAGGCAGGTGACAGATGGATTTAGGTGGGGGCGGCTGCTGCTGACATGCCAGTGAAGGAGGCAGGAGAGTGGAATAATGCAGGAAGCTGCAAGATGATAGGTGGATGTGACAAAAGGCTGAAGAAGACAGAATCTGATAGGAGAGAACAGCAGACTATGGAATAAATGAAAGAATGTAGAGAGGGGAACTAATGGGAGGAGTGTGTGACTCAACATCCACAGCTCTGCGAGGTACGGTGTATTCACAACATTTCCCCATCTCCATTTTAAACAGGTGATTCTTTATTTTCATATTATGTGCTCTTGTTCTAATACTCCTTCAGAGGAAGCATTTTCTCAGCATCAATCCTGTCAACTCTCTTCCAAATTTTAAGTTCACCTCTCACTTTTAATCTGTAATGAAATTAGGAATAAGAAACAGAAATGTATTAGTTTAGCTTTTATTTGTCGCGTGCTTTGAAACATTGAAACATTCAGTGAAATGTGTTGTTCGTGTCACTTGACATATGTGGAATGGAATGCAGTGATAATGATTCATTTCAAAGACCCTATATTTAAGTCATGACCTCCACACACAAAGAATACTAGAGGGCAGGATTAAACCTGGCTTAGTCATGCTATTGTACTATCCACTGTCACTGTAAACTGCACGGGTGCACCGTCACGCAGAAACTGAAATGCTCTTACACACTTTGTTGCCATACAGCTGAAATGTTCTTTTACTGATGTTTCATTAAAGTGCCCCACAGTTTTCAGGCTGTGTAAAATTTCCTGCTCAGGGCAATAGTTGGTCTGCGCAGCTCTGAAAGAAATCGGGGGGAGGGGGTTGTTGTGCCACTGTATTAACAATTGTTCCTCTAAAATTCCCAGTTAGAAACCAATGTGCAGACTGCTAATCTGATCAGGCCATTGGATAGTCCACAGGAATTACATATTTGAATAATTCATGGATTACTTCTATCCATTGTTTGTCGCAAACCAAAAATCATCACCTCTCCCACCTACAGACTTCTGCTAATTTTTACCTTTACCATAATCTAATACAAGTAATACATAAAAGGTGAACCTTGTTTATCTTCCAACAGATGCTGCCTAATATGTTGATGCTTCCAATACTTAATTCATATTCTCTGCTTATTGTTTACTCAACTGTTTTTCATAAGACATACCCTTCAGCCCAAGTAACAATCCAATGCACCTTCTTTCAAATGTTTTCCAAACAAGTACATCCCTCTAATTATAAGGAAATAAAAACTGTGCATGGTAATCCATGTTTGGTCTCACAGAAACACTGCACATTTGTAGAAAGAACTCCATTTTGTTTGACTCCATCTTCTTCATATCAATATTCAATTTGCTTTCCTAACTATGTGCTAGAACTTAGGGATTAATTCTATACTTCTTGTATGAGGACATTATGTTAGTATCTTGACTGAGAATCAGTGTCAGGGCATCCATTGAAAGTGCAGATTCCTAACCACTTATGTATGCATTAACTGATGCTTTGAGAAAAGATGATTAATCGAAGTCTGTGCTCCTAATTGTCATCCTGGTGGAAATCAGCTTTATACAGAAAGTGTTGGGCTCAGCTATAATCCACCCTGATGCCAGATGACCCATTAATATTTTATGCCAAACCAATATATCCTTCCAAAATTTCCAGAAAAGATTAGCCACTTGAGTTTCATAATCTTCTTCCACTTTGGCTGTCTACCTTCTAATGCATTTGTTTAACTGGTGAAATCAAAAAGTTCAAAGTAAATTTATTATCAAAGTAAATATATATCACTATATACAACAGTGAGATTCATTTTCTTGCAGGCATACTCAATAAATCTGAAATAGTATAATAACCATAATAGAATCAGGGAAAGCTGCACCAACTTGGGCATTCAACCAGTGTTCAAAAGACAACAAACTGTGCAAATACAATGAAAAAACAAACAAACAAACTAATAAATAAATAAGCATACGATGAAGAGTCCTTGAAAGTAAGTCCATCGATTGTGGGAACATTTCAATGATGGGGCAAGTGGAGTTGAGTGCAGTTATCCTGTTTGGTTCAAAAGCCTGATGGATCTGGGGTAATAACTGTTCCTAACCTGATCGTATGAGTCCTGGAGCTACTTTCTTTCTGACGGCAGGAGCAAGAAGAGAGCATGTCCTGAGTGGTGGGGGTACCCGATAATGGAAGCTGCTTTCTTGCGACAGTGCTTCATGTAGATGTTTTCAATGATGCAAAGGGCTTTACCTGTGATGGACTGGCTATATCCACCACTTTTTGTAGGATTTTCCATTCAAGGGCATTGGTTTCCATAACAGCCTGTGATGCAGCCTATCAATATACTCTCCACTACTCATGTATAGAAATATGTAAAAGTTTTAGATGTCATGCTGAATCTTCGCAAACTCCTAAGGAAGTAGAAGAGCTGCCGTATTTTAATTTTACAAATGCACTTGTGTGCTGGGCCCACAACAGATCCTGCGAAATAATATCACTGAAGAATTTACAGTTGCTGACCCTCTCCACCTTTGATCCTCCAATGATGATTGGCTCATAGACTTCTGGTTTCCTTCTTCTGAAGTTAATAATCCACTTCATGGTCTTGCTGACTTTGAGTAAGATGATGGTGTTATTGCACCACTCAGCCAGATTTTCAATCTCCCTCTTATATGCTGATTCATCTCCACCTTTGATTTGGTCTACAGCAGTGGTGTCATCAACAAAGTTGAATATGGCATTGGAGTTGTGTTCAGCCACACAGTCGTAAGTATAAAGCGAGTAGAGCAGAGGGGGCTAGCACACAGCCTTGAGATGCACCTGCGCTGATAAAGATGGTGGAGGAGATGTTGCCAATCTGAACAAGCAGGGGTCTGAAAGTGAGGAAATTAAGGATTCACCTGCACAAGACGGTTTTGAGGCCAAGGTTTTGAAGCTTATTCATTAGTTTTGAGGGGATTGCGGTATTGAATGAAGGGCTGTAGTTGATAAAGAGCATCCTGATGTCCAGGTAATCCAGAGATGAGTGAAGGATCAATGAGATGGCACCTGCTGTGGGCCTGTTGCTCCGGCTGGCAATTGGAATGGATCCAAATTGATTCTCAAGCAGGAGTTTTATGCTTCATCATCAACCTCTCAAAACACTTCATCACAGTGGATTTAAGTAGTACTGGATGATAGTCATTGAGGCAGATCACCACGTTCTTCTTAGGCACCAGTATAAGTGCCTCAGACTGCCTAAGTGAGAGGATAAAGATCTCAGTGAACACTCCAGCCAGTTGATCAGCACAGGTCTTCAGTACATGCTCAGCTACCCCATCTGGGCTGGATGGGTTCATCCTCCTGAAGGCTGCTCACTGATCAGTCTCAGAGTCTGTAATCACAGGATCATTGAGGCTGTGGGAGTTTGTGATGGTTCCTTCCTGTTCAGTCAAAGTGAGCATAGAAGGCATCGGGCTCATCTGGAAGTGAAGCCTTGCTGTCACCTGTGCATCCACGGATGAATGAGTGATTCTATCCACTTTAAGTTGGAAGGTTACATGTCCAAAATACACTGCAAAGACCTGGCAGAAAGCCATGCTGAAAACAAATATAGCACTTTACTGCCAGAAGCGCTGCTGATTGGGTAAGACATAATGGTGAAAACAAAAATCAGAGATCTTACAGTACTGCTGTGAGGAAGAACAACGGAGATATCCTGTGTGCCCCAGCAAAAATGTATCCACTAATATCATCAAAGTAGGTTACTTAGGGCAGATTACAGTGCACAAATTAGCAACTGGTTTTCCAATAATTACACTTCAGCAGTAATTAACTGCCTGAAAACTATATTGGGATATCCTGAAACTGTACGAATCACTAGAAATATGTTTTTTTAACTATTCACCAATGTAATAATATTGAATAATTAGAAAACATAGTAATGAAAAACTGATTAATTTCTCAAACTACAAAATAAATGTACAGCACCTATCAGGTTTTCAGTCACATTTTTCAGTCAATTAACCCTCTTTGTGAATCTATCCTTTTGGGATTGCATTTCTGATGTATAGTATGAAAGAAACTGCTATAACACAGAATAAACTGTTCAGTATTTGAGGCAGATATGTTTCTGTTTCCATGAAATAGGTTGAAGCAAGAATACCATTTAAGAGAATCTTTGAATTAATTTGGTTTTCTCAAATAGACCAGAGGTATTTAGTTTTCAGATGGATCCTGTTCTCACCACTTAGATAATTTTTTCCAATTTCCTTCTAACATGGACAGTTTCACATTTCCTGCATTATACCAGATTTGCAAAAGCTTTCTCATTCACTTTACCCGTGTCTATCTCTTTTTTGCCATCTGACATCCTCTTCATCTTTCTTTCCTACATTTATTTCTGTCCTTTGCAAATGTAGCAACCATTCTTTGGAGCCTTCATGCAAGCCATTGACATAAAATGTTAAAATATTGAGATCACAGATCTAACTTTTTGTGCCAAAATGTAATCTCCTCCAGATGCAGATCAGTGGGAGTAGGCAGAAAAATGGTTCGGCACAGCCAAGAAGGGCCAAAAGGCCTGTTTCTGTGCTGTAAATGTTCTAATCAAAATGATTCTGAAACCTTCGGACTTTGCAATAAATTTTCAACATAGTTGGTCAAGTTAAAGTGCAAGCAATTTTTTAAAGTCTTCCCATGCCTGTTGGTGCCAGTAGTTTTTATCTTCCTTAGATAATGAAATCTCATCGTCACTTTGTCCTTGAAGCAATGCACGAAGATTTTGCTTGATGCATTAAAAAATCACTTGCAGCATGGTATTTCATTTGCAATCTTCACAGCTTAAAAAAGAAAGTAGCTTTGATAGATTTCTTTGTCTAAGGAACCAATCCGGATGCATTACCCTCAGGAAACAGGAATCTGGGATAAATTTCTTCCACATTTTTCAGCCCGATATTCGAAGTGGTGAAAGGGAGGATGAGGGACATTTCAAGGCTGCCTTAAAGATCCTTATTTCCAGCAAGTGCTCTCTAGAAGCCCCCAAAAATGTCAAAGAAAACAAAGCTGATCCCAGGAGATAATAGTATTGAAAATTAGAAATGAATGTATGAAGCAACCTGGCATGTTATGAAATATATTAAGTTACATGAACAATTGTTACTAAGCAATTGGAGTGATCCATAGCTGTTCTTAATGAATCAGTGTCCAGGTGCTTCGCTGGGGATAATCCTTGCTGTGGACAATGCAGGAAGATTGAGACTACAGCTTCTGAGAATGCTGTCTAGTTCTGGGAAAAATTCTGCATGTCAGTCCCAGGTGATATTATCCTGTCACCATGACTTGGATTTTCCTGGTAAAGTCTAAAAGCAAAAAAATGACAAGCTGAACATTTATACCTGTTCAAGATTCCAACAGGGAGATTTTACTGTCAATTAAATGTCAGATAAATGATAATGTAGCATAAAGGAATTGTTTACAAATTTACTCCATCATCTCTAATGAAGAGCTCTCATGGAGAAGAAAGGCCATGCATCTCAGAAAGCCATAGAATGTAGATTATCACTTGCCTGGATAAAACATGAGGAGATTGGACAATCTGATAGTTGCACTGCAAAAGTATACAGCAAATGCAGAACTCGTTCTTCTGTACTTGTGATGGCTAACTCTAAGGCAAAATGTTTGATGGTCACAGTTCAGTAACAGGTTGGGTTGAGTAAAACTCTTAATAGTATGACTATTCAGAAACAATGATTATTCTGCATCTATTTCACCAGGTAATGCTTCTCACAAGCCCTTGAAACTGATCAGGGCCCTGCTTCCCACAGTCCCTTTAAACTCACCATAGCTCCATTTTCAGCTTCGCCTTTAAACTCACCAGGGCCCAACTTCCTGCACTCCCATTAGTCTTACTGGATTTATTTGAATGCTCTGCTTCCAGTGATTCTCCCTTTCTCATGGTTTCCAGTGAACAGGAAAAGGGGTGAATGTCTAGAAATTTAACCCAGCTTGAGGGTGCCTAACGCACAATATGGTGGTCGTAGACCCTCAAAACGGGATGAATGGCTGAGGGAACGTAGAACATTGAACAGCACAGCACAGTACAGGGCCTTTCGCCCATGGTGCTGTGTGACATTTTAACCTACTCCAAGACCCATCTAATGCTTCCATCCCACATAGTACAGCAAAGTTCTGTGATGCATTTACTGCTACAGATTTGGAATGCAAATTCAAGCATACACTGTAGTTTCCTGCATCTGCAATGTTCCTCCCAACTTGCCATTGATTCCACATGTCATCATGAACATCTGTGCAGCAGAATCAACTCCATCATGAACAGACATAGCTAATAACCTTTGAGTATATTGCTGCAGCAAATAGTAGACATGACCTAGTATCTGCACTCCACAATCCCCATCATGTCTGACCACAGTGATGCACCATCAATAACTCACGCTGAGACATAGGAAGTGAGGTATCGGCTTTTATTGACTGGAAGAATGAACAACACTACATCCTGGGGAATGAGGAAGAGCAACAGCCCACAGTCGCCTTTATACAGGGGTCTGTGGGAGGAGCCACAGGAGCAGTCCAGACAGGTATATCTAGTTCACCACACACAGCAAGCAATGTCTGCACTGGGAATTCTCTGTATAAACATAGTAACACTTTTCTCCATACCCACAGTGACAAATTGGGAGGAATGAAAGAACAGAATTAATTTTAGATTAAATAAGCGGTATGCTAAATAAACACTTCCGGGTTGGTTTAGTTTATCTTCAAAAGGTTTGTAAGTGGAAAATGCCTTCTATGCCTGCTTTGAAATGGAGAATACAACTACAGCTGTGAAGATCCCTGCTGCACCTGATGACCCTGTGATCTCTGTCTCAGGGGCCGATGTTAGGCTGTCTTTAAAAAGAGTGGAAGGTCTTGATGGAGTACCTGGTAAGGCTCTGAAAACCTGTGCCAACCAACTGGCGGGAGTACTCAAGGACATTTTCAACGTCTCATTGCTGCTGGCAAAAGTTCTCACTTGCTTCAAAAAGGCAACAATTATACCAGTGCCTAAGAAGAATAATGTGAGCTGCCTTAATGACTATCGCTGAGTACCACTCGCAACTACAGTGATGAAATGCTTTGAGAGGTTGGTCATGACTAGACTGAACTCCTCCTCAGCAAGGACCTGGACCTGTTGCAATTTGCCTATCGCCACAATAGGTCAATGGCAGATGCAATCTCAATGGCTCTCCACACAGCTTTAGACCACTTAGACAACACAAACACCTATGGCAGGATGCTATTCATCGACCATAGCTCAGCACTTAAACCATCATTCCCACAATCCTGATTGAAAAGTTGCAGAACCTGAGCCTCTGTACCTCTTTCTGCAATTGAATCCTCAACTTCCTAACCAGAAGACTACAATCTGTGTGGATTGGTGATAACATATCCTCCTCGCTGATGATCAATACTGGCACAGCTCAGGTGTGTGTGCTTAGCCTACTGCTCTACTCTCTATATACACATGACTGTGTGGCTAGGTATAGCTCAAATACCATCTATAAATTTGCTGACAATACAACCATTGTTGGTAGAATCTCAGGCAGTGATGAGAGAGCATACAGGAGTGAGGTATGCCAACTAGGAGAGTGGTGCAACAGTAACAACCTGGCACTCAAAGTGAGTAAGATGAAAGATATAATTGAGGACTTCTGGAAGGGTAAGATGAAGGAACACATACCAATCCTCATAGAGATGTCAAGATCTCAGAGGATCTAACCTGATCCTAACATATTGATGCAGTTCTAAAGAAGGCAAGACAGCAGCTATACTTTATTAGGAGTTTGAAGAGATTTGGTAAGTCAACAAAAGCACTCAAAAACTTCTACAGATGTACCGTGGAGAGCATTCTGACAGGTTGCATCACTGTATGATTTGGGGGGGGGGGGGGGGTGGCGGGGTGCGCGGCTACTGCGCAGGACTGAACGAAGCTGCAGAGGGTTGTAAATCTAGTCAGCTCCATCTTGGGTGCTAGCCTACAAAGAATCCAGGACATCTTCAGGGAGCGGTATCTCAGAAAGGCAGCGTCCATTATTAAGGACCCTCAACACCCAGGGCATGCCCTTTTCTCACTGTTACCATCAGGCAGGAGGTACAGAAGCCTGAAGGCACACACTCAGCAATTCAGAAACAGCTTCTTCCCCTCTGCCATCCGATTCCTAAATGGATATTGAACCCTTGGACACTACCTCACTTTTTTTTAATATATAGTATTTCTGTTTTAGCACAATTTTTAATCTATTCAATATACATATGGTGTATAAAGTATACTGAATAAGATTTAATCTTTTTTTTTCTTCTATATTCTATATTTCCAGAATGAGGGGTCACAGTTTAAAGATAATGGGGAAGTCTTTTAGGACTGAGATGAGGAAAAACTTCTTCACACAGAGAGTGGTGAATCTGTAGAATTCTCTGCCACAGGAAACAGTTGAGGCCAGTTCATTGGCTATATTTAAGAGGAAGTTAGATATGGCCCTTGTGGCTAAAGGGATCGGGGGTATGGAGAGAAAGCAGGTACAGGGTTCTGAGTTGAATGATCAGCCATGATCATACTGAATGGTGGTGCAGGCTCAAATGGCCGAATGGCCTACTCCTGCACCTATTTTCTATGTTTCTACGTTTCTATATTATGCAATACATTGAACTGCTGCTGCTAAGTTAACAAATTTCACATCACATGCCTATAATAATAAACCTGATTCTGATTCTGATTTCTTATTTGTTTTCACAAAACGGACTTAGAAAGAATCTACATATGGCATTCTTCCTTGAATTTTTGGCCCATTGATTTGATCGGAGATACTGCAACAAGTACACATGACATAATGGTTTGAAATTTTGCAACAAGTCATCATGGTTTTGTGCTCATATTTGTGTTAGGATCTCCATCTATTGACTTTTCATTACTGCAGAGATGGGATTTTGAAGGGATAGTGGGCAAGAGAAGATCAAAACATTAGGGGAAGAAGTGATCTACTGGTGGGAAAGTTCAAAGGAGAAGACTGCAGATAAGTTGATCTGGGGAAAGCCAGTTTGGGAAAAGCAAAGAAAGAATACTGCAGCAAGAGTTAAAGATTGTAGGAGATATTGAAATGGATAGGAAGCAAGTGGGGAAGATCAGCATGGAGTGGAAGATTAGAGGGAGATGGTGGGAAACTTTGAAGATGCTGAGGTGGAGAATGGAAGAAAACCAGATATTGCTGGGCTTGATTTTTATTGTTGGTGGGGAGCGTGGGGGAAAATTGATAGTGGAGGAGGGAAGATTGGGGAACAGTGGGGAAACTGGAGAAAGGTGAAAGGAAAGTTTCAGACAGGTCAGAGAAGTGATCATGGGGCCTAACAAATGACTAGAGTTAGTAGGGTGAAAGTTGGTGGAGGTAGCAGATCATGATCTGAGGAGGAGATCATAAGGGCAGACGGATCAAAGTGTACGGGCAATGAATAGAGGTAAACCACTAAGAATGTTAAGGAAAATAAGAATTTACCTTTAGGAAGATCTTCACTCTGAAACTCAGCGAAGTGAAACACAGTAGTTGCATGCACTAATCTTCCAATGTAGTTTAACAACACTATGACCACTTTTATCACTTTGCACTAAACTGGATTTGGTTTTGTTCTAATTGTGTTCTTTCTTGTAAAAATTGTGTATAATTTATGTTTATTTTATTTTTCTTGTGAATGCTGTTAGATGATGCTATGCGTTCATGGTAGTGCTGCAAGTAGGCTTTTAACTGGACCTGTGCGTACATACACTTTTTCATATGAAAATAAACTCAACTTTGATAGACCTGCTTCTGGAGTCAAGGAAATAAAATAAACATGTGAAACACCTCAGCTATATAATGCATAACAAATGTCATCACTGCATATGTCTCGCGACTTTCATACATATATTTATCGAACAGGCGGAAAATTGCACTGGAATAGACTATGCACACATAAAATTTCCTGTTGTGAAAACCAAAAAAAAAGGAAAATTGCAGATGCAGGAAATGTGAAATAAAAACAAAAGAACTGCTACAAACGGTCAGGATGTCAGTCAGGGACACTTAGAACAGTCTGTTTGGTAACCAGTGTCACTGTGTTGTGCACCAAATGTATGCTGAACCCTTGAATTTCTACACTGATGTTTCTGAAGGTGTCGGTAAATACAAATACAGGTCTGCGAATCCTAATTTTACCTTTAATTTAGGAGGTGTGAAAGAATCAAACATTCTAAACTACTCTCTTATTTAATGAGAGCAGGCAGGCCCTCAGTTGGTTGGGACCAGCCATGGATGTTCAACCCAGCTGTCTATATGATAAACAAGCCAGTACACAAGCTCTGGTGGTACAATATGGGGAGCAAGATGTTACCCATGTAGCAGGCAACCCCTCTCCATGCAGCTAATGCAAAGCAACAGCAGAGACCAATAAAATTTAGGACCAGCAGCATTGCAGGAGTTGCTGGTTTCCATTCAACTCAATATAGGTCTGCCCTAGAGACTGTAGCTCCAGATTTTCCCTCAAGGTTTACTCCCAAAGCCTTCCCCATGAGTCAGCAGAGGTTTGAGTTAAAATTTGTTGTTCTCCGAGCTGACCTGCCAACCACAGCTGATGAGGGTGTTCTGCCCGGTGCAACTGGTTTTAAGGCATCAGCAACCCACGTTTGCCCCTTCTCCTGTCAGTAGAATGGATCTGCTGGGCTTAGTAGCTAAGCCACAAGTAAAAGCCAGGAGCTGGACTTGGTTGTCAGAGATTATTTGAGATGCACGACATTGGGAGCATTTGATAGGTAGTGGGAGCTTATCCCCAGTACCTACCCCTAGCTATAAAAGCTTTAAGAACCATAAGAGAAATACCATTAGAGTGAAACTACAAACAGTAGGACATCACCCATTCCACCATCCCTCCAAATGATAACTCTTTTTTGCTTTCCCCAAACCAGGACTTTCGGGGCTTGAAGATTAATATAGAATGAGAATAAATTAATGACCATAATAAAATTAGGACAGGTGTCACTACAACAGATATAAATATGGATGTGATCTTATTGTTCAGTTAAGATATTCAATCATAGCAACAGAAACTGTTCCACAAAATTGATTTAACTGCAGCAATTAATTTTATGGTCATGTAAGTCCATGGCTATGACCCTGTCTGAGCGTCACTTTATATCACCTGCAATTATTTCATATGTAACACCAGATGATATTGTGCATGAAAAGAAATAATGAGTAAAGACGTAAATTGTCAGGCCTTGTTTTGTTTTCTTCTAGAAACATAACAATTTGATCCCAACTATTCTGAACTTACCCACCAAGAGTTTGTTGACAGAGGTTTTGTTGAGAAATAGTAGCCATTTATTGATTTGAGTCATGAAGTCATACAACATAGGAACAAGTCATTCAGCCCACCAAATCCACACTGACCCATTTACACTAGTCCAGATTAATTATTTAATTATTGTGAATGGGACAGCACCGTAGCATAATAGTTAGCATAATGATTTACAGTACCAGTGATACAGGTTTAATTCTCACCACTGTCTGAAAGGAGTTTGTACCTTCTCCCTGTGACCACATGGGATTCCACCCATAGTCCAAAGACGTACCAGTTGGTAGGTTAGTTGGTCATTGTAAATTGTCCCATGATGAGGCTAGGGTTAAATCAGTGCAACTTGAAGGGCCAGAAAGGCCTCTTTCATGCTGCATCTTAATAAATAAATAAATGGTAAATATTTTAATCTGTTTTGTGCAATATTAATATTGTAAAAATTAAATATTAATTTAAATGTTCATGTTCTATAGGTGAAAAAGTTGCATTTAGATAGCCTGAGATAGGCACTAGGCCAGTTGCTTACTGACAAGGAGAGTGACTACAATAGACACAGTAGGATATATCCTACGGTTCTATAGTTTCAGTGGGAAACTGTATTTGAAATATTCAAGATAACATGAAAACAGCGTAATCCTGATTCACTAGCTAAGTGTAGGTCCTTGCTAAGCATGAACACTTTCTCTAACATCTTTTGTAATTTCATTGTCTGGGATGTTGATTCAGCAGCTCCCATTTTATACAAATGTCAAAAGTAAAAGCTTTCTGCCAGTTTATAGAAGCTGAAAGCTTTCATATAGCATAAATAAACTGATAAAGTGCAAGCATCCTTGGGGCCTCCAGAGCAACTGCAAGAACCACTGGTGAACGATGCACATTATCCCCAAGAAACAGAAAAGAAAAATGCAAAACAGAAAAAAAAATAGGTACTCTCATCCTAAAATTTGGTTTCAGTAGAAAATAAGACGGATGAGCTTGGGAAGCATAAAAAAGTAGGGGTGAGTTAATTTGATCGCCAATACTTTCATGTATACCTTTTGAACAACATTGAAGTATTGTTTATGAGTAAATGTGTTTATATTTGAGACTGAAAAGTGTAGCACTGATGCTTGAAGCTTTTAGAGAGAAGGATTAACGGAAAATTTGAGGTACGCTGATTAAAGGAAAATTTGAAAATAGAAGCAGGAGCCAGTCACTCAACCCTCATCCTGTTCTTCCATTCAATGTGATCATGGCTGACCAATGCTTGCCTCAACTTCTCTTCTGTGCCAATTCTCCATTATCCTTAATTTCTTTATCTTTCAGATGTTTGTCTAACTCCCCTATTTAATTATCTGTCTTCCAGCACCCTCAGGGGTAGCCAATTCCAGGGACTTCCTAGGGACTGAGAGGAACTTCTATGCACCTCAATTTTAAATGACTACCCCCCCCCCCATTATTTTGTAGATGTTCCCTTGTTACTGACTCTTCCAATAGTGGAAATATGGCAATAGCTATTCTGGAGAGATGTCATTCAATGTAGCATGCATACAGAAGGGCATGCTAATGAAAAGTTTAACAAAAGATGTTATGTGCCAAAAGTACACCTGAAAACCCTAACAGTGCTGATTTCAGAATGTTGTGTAAGGCTGGCTCATCACAATCTGATACCTATTGATCCTTTCTACTTATAAAATTTACTGCAAATTGGCAAGTTACTGCAGCTTAGAGGAAATATTCAAAGTTCAAAGTTTAAAATAGATTTCTTACCTAAGTACAATACTGTGCAAAAGACTTGGGCACATATACAGTGCCTTGAGAAATATTTTGCCCCGACAACTATTATCACATTTTACTGTCTCATTTTCTAAATTTAAAATATATTGAAGTAGGATTTCTTGAGCTAATCTACAAAGCATAATGCTTCATGACAAATAAAAAGAAAAATCCCAAAACCTGTCAGCAATTTACTAAAAATTAAAAACCAAAATTGTTGAGGCTGAAAATGTATTCATCCTCTTCGTAATTGCTACTTAACTTTCCTCAGGTGCAATACTGTATATTACTCACCCAACTCACCCAGTTTGTTGATGTAGAAGTTTGGAGGATCACCTGTTTTGACGGATTCATAAGAATAAATACCTCCCTCTCTCTGTAACATCCAAAAGTATGGTAGATTTTCAACAGACCAAACCAAAATGAAGATAAAAGAACTTTCAGGAGAAGTCAGAGAAATAATAATAGAGAAGAACAAAACTGGGGAAGAGTGCAAAATCATCTCAAAGGCACTGCACATACCTCAGAGCTCAGTACAGTCCATCATGAAAAAGTGGAAAATATATGAAACAACAGCCTTACTACAACAGCCAAGGTCAGGCTGTCCCTCTAAACTTAGTCGCTGGAGAAGCAAGGCACATATAAAAGAAGCTACTACTGTGATGCCAACTGTCACTCTGAGTGAGCTCCAGAAGTCAGTGGCTACAACCGGAGATGAAGCTCATGGCTGCACAATCTCTAAGGCCTTGCACAAAAAGTGTATTTGTGGAAGAGTGGCAAGGAAGAAGCCCTGGGCAAAACTGAAAAGCATATCCTTGTCCATCAAGACTTTGCAAAGCATCACTTAGAAGATACTGTGAAAAGGTGAAGGAAGGTCTTGTGAAGGCAAGATTTTACTAAAGTGGAATTTTTGGCCTCAACACTAAGTGGTATGTACTAATACTGCACATCAGCCAAGTAACACCATCCCTACCTTAGAGTATGGTGGAAGGAGCATCATGCTATGAGGATGTTTTTTAGCAGCAGGGACTAGAAATCTAGTCAGGATTGATGGGAAGATGAATGTTGCTAAATATAGAGAAATCCTGGACAAAAACCTACCAGCATCTACTAGAAAGCTTAAATTGGGGAGGAAATTCATCTTTCAAGCAGGACAACAACCCAAAATATTCTGTCAGAGCAACCGTGGAGTGGCTTCAAATGAAGAAAATGTATGTTCTTGAGTGGCATAGTCAGAGTCCTAACCTTAACTCAATCGAACATCTCTGACCTCGAAACTGCTGGCTTCTGCCACGCCCCAAATAAACTGGCACAGATTGAGCAATTTTGCAAGAAGGAACGGGAAAAACCTGCTCCACATTATAGTGCAAAGCTAATTGAGACTTATCCAAAAAACTACTGGCTGTAATAGCTGCAAAAGGTGGTTCTACTGAGCACTGAGCAAACAGGGGATGAATACTTTTGAACTACTGTGCTGTGTATTTAATATTTCAATAATATTTGAGTAATCTTATATATAATATATACACATACACACTTCACACACACACACATACACATATATATACTGTATATATATATTGGTTGATTAAACATTCTTGTTCATCTAAATAATTAATTATGGGTTATATGTAAAAATATGTTAATTGCATATATCATCATGCTTCTATGTGATGTGATACGTGTGTGCCTTCCTTAAAGTAAACTAGAACTGCACCAACTTTTTGGACTCCTGTGCCTTCCTTCAAATTAACCGTAGTTTAATGTTTTAAAGTTACAAAATATAATATTGGCGATGAGGTGTTTTTAAAACAAACCCGAGACAGCTACCAACCTGCTACAGCACAACGAGACATTCAGACTAAAAAAAAACACTGCAAGGAATGGTCAAATTTAAGCGAAACAACCAGCACGTGCAGAGGCACTGAGTTTAAAGAAAGGCCTTAGATGGCAGGATTCGTAGGATCATAAAGAGTGAGTACTGGCTGATATAAAAAAGCAGAAATGGCTGGCTATATTCGAAAAATTGAATCATTTGATTACATTACAGGTAATTGGCTCATGTGTATGAACTATTAAAACAGTATTTTGAAATAGCCAATGAGAAGTGAATGCCAATTTTGCTGAATGCATTGGGGTTAAAGGCAGACTGTTGGCTTTGAAGTTTGACTGCTCCAACAAAACAATCAGAGATAAGCTTTTCTGTTATTGTAAAAGTAATGCAGGAACACCCAGTGCTAAAGCCATTGCTGATTACAGAAGGCTTTAGGTTTCACAAGTGGAATCATAAGGGAAGAGACTCCAGTTTATCGTACGTGGCTGAATTGAAGAGATTGAGCACTGTCAGTTCGGTAATGTGCTTACTGATACACAAAGACATAGTTTAGTTTGTGGAATCTTAAAATAAATCCTTCAAAAATAGTTCCTTAACTGAAGCACAGTGTGGTGAACTACATATACCTGTCTGGACATACCCCCTGCTGACTGCTCCTGTGGCTCCTCCCACAGACCCCAGTATAAAGGTGATGGAGGTCTGAGCCTGGCCTCTCAGTCTCCAGGATGTAGTATGGTGGTCAATCACTGCTTGTTCCTTCTTCCAGTCAATAAAAGCCGATACCTCGCCTTTATGTCTCAGAGTGAGTTATTGATGGTGCATCACACAGCTAACATTTAAAAGAGCATAGGAAATTGCTGTTTAAATGGAAACTGCAGAGTCAGGAATGAAAGTGAGTTTGAACAAAATTACAGCATCTAAACAAAAACCAACCTGGCCAAACAAATTGAGTTACCATTGTGCCAGGGGCTCACATGCACTAAACAAACGCAGATTTAAGGACAAATCTTGCAGAAAATGGTGATGTCATTTTGCATGGTTGGAGTATAACGAAGAGTTGCCATGTTCTAGAAAGGACAACATTCAAATGCTCTTCCCAGGTTTGGTAAGGAAAGATTTTCACTAGTTATATTGATCAGCGCTGGATAGTGTGATTGCGAAGTTCCTTAATCAGCCTACTAGCGTGAGCGAGAAGAACTCATTTCAAGATCTAGCCTATTCAAGAGCAGGGAGGTCATGCTGCATCTATACAGGGTACTGGTGAGGCCGCACCTGGAGTACTGTGTGCAGTTCTGCTCTCCATACTTGAGGAAGGATATACTTTCTTTGGAGGCAGTGCAGAGGAGGTTCACTAGGTTGATTCCAGGGACGAAGGGGTTAACCTATGAGGAGAGATTGAGTTGCCTGGGACTATACTCTCTGAAATTCAGAAGAATGAGAGGGGATCTTATAGAAACATACAAAATTTTGAAAGGGATAGATAAGATAGAAGTAGGAAAGTTGTTTCCATTGGTAGGTGAGACTTGAACTAGGGGACATTGCCTCAAGATTCAGGGGAGAAGATTTAGGATGGAGAAGAGGAGAAACTGTTTTTCCCAGAGAGTGGTGAATCTGTGGAATTCTCTGCACAGGGAAGCAGTTGAGGCTTTTTCAATAAATATATTTAAGATACAGTTAGATAGATTTTTACATAGTAGGGGAATTAAAGTTTATGGGGAAAAGGCAGGTAGATGGAGATGAGTTTATGGACAGATCAGCCATGATCTTATTGAATGGCGGGGCAGGCTCGATGGGCGGGATGGCCTACTCCTGCTCCTATTTCTTATGATGTTCTTATTTGTTGTGTTGCGTGTGTATTTTTCCCCAGGTTGCAAATACAAAGAGCACGTCGGGTAGACAAAAATACATGTACTGCGCAGGGAAGAGAAAAAGATAAAATGTTAAGTTGCATGCCACATGCCCTGCAATGAAACCATATGAAAGCGAACAAAGAAAGGTAACACGAGCGAATCTGCCGATGCTGGAAATAAATAAAAACACAAAATGCTGGCAGAACTCAGCAGGCCAGACAGCATCTATGGGAGGAGGTAGTGACGACGTTTCGGGCCGAAACCCTTCATCAGGAGTCACAAAGAAAGGTATTGGATGATGCCATGGGGTGTTGCCCAACAGAGGACAAGCAGGTGTTGGTGCCAAACTCTGTGCCTCTGGTTGGAAAGCATATTGGGCAATGGAAAGACCATGCTACTCAGAGGACATCTGAAAGTGATGAAAGCACTGGTCGGACTGCAATAGTTTTTGTAGGCAACATATCTGAGAAAGCTTCTGATATGTTAATCAGGAGGTTACTTGCGAAATGTGGCTTAGTTTTAATCTGGAAGGAAGTTCACAGGATTTTAGGAAAGTTGAAAACATTGGGCTTTTGTGAGTAATGAAGAACCAGAATCTATTCTGCATGCATTAAGGTTATTGTATGAACTTCAAATGGGAGATAAAAACCTGCTTGTAAAAGTAAATGCGAAGTCCAAAGCCCAGCTGGATGAATTGAAGTCCTAAAAGAAAGGAATCAATGGAGACATAAAAACAGAGGATTTGTCAGATGATGTTGTGGACATAGAAGCCAAAATGAGAGATCAGATCACAAAGGGAGCAATAGAAGCATTTATAACAGAGCAATCCAGTGAACTAAATGTACCTTCCCGAGATCAAGATGCACAAACCAGAAGAAGAAAAAAGGGAAAAAGAAATGGAGAGAAGGATTGTGAGAAAGAAAAAGAAAGGGGTTGTAGTAGATCCAGAGAGAGAAAAGGTGAAGAAAGGTGTCCAGAACTAACAGAACTATGTCCTGCAGTCTCAGAGTCAACTCCTACAACCACCATGGAGAAGGCCTCAGAACCTGAGATTGATTTCACAGCCACTAGTCTTACCTTCCAAGCATAGTGTTCCCATTGTCAGGAAGGACATTATCTTATAAGAGTAAGAAAGCCTCCACAGTGATGAAATCTTTAACCCTGAGTGGGACAAATTAAAATTTACTCTGTTGTGGATGTCTGTATACGTAGTTGTATTATATGGTATACTGTGTATATAATTAAGATGCCTTCTCTTTTACGTTGAAGTTTATAGCTAAGCACGGAAGAGTGCTGTGTATTTAATATTTCAGAAATATTTGAGTATCCTTGTGTGTATATATATATATATATATATAGATACTGTATATTGGTTGAGTATGCAATCTTGATTGTTCAAAGTAACTAATTATGAATAAAAAATAATGAGTAATGTGTAAAAATATGTTAATAATGCATACATCACCAGCCTACCACTTGAAGTAAAGATGAAGTTACACCCATGTTCCCAGACTCCTGTATCTTCTTTTGAATTAATTTAATGTTTTGAAGTTGCAAAACATAACATGCTGACATTTCAATTTTTGAATTTTTAGTTTTTCATGTTTTGAAATTTTCCCTGATTTTTGCATCTCTACTGTGGGAAAAAAGGAGCATATGATTTACAAATAAAATTTCTCAGTTAAATTGATCAAAATCCCTGGTTGTAATACTCACTTATGTGAACTGGGGGCTGAATACTTCCACGAGGCACTGTATATAGCTAGGGTGCCTGAGACTTTAGCACGGTACTATATTTGTAAAAACATCACCAAAAATACCTTTCCTGAGGTAAATTGTGTTAAATTATAGCCGCAAACAGCGAAAGGGGCAAGCAATGATGAGGCAAGTTCAGGGGATGAATCAATGCAGATGGAGTTCCGATTCCCAAACTTAAATGACTTGTATTTTTTTTCTTTCTCTTGTGCATCAGGTACCAGGGCAGGGGTGGCTCAGGTACAGACACACTCAGCCCTGAGACACCAGGCAAAGTCATTTGATTCCAAACAATTGATCATTACAGAAAGTCTCTCTGGTGCTTCCTGCACCCTCCGGTCTTCCTTTCCTTTGCCCAGTCATGGTTCCCCTCTTCCCACTGCCCCCTTCCCACTCTTCATCCACAAGAGACTTGTATCAGAATCAGGTTTATCATCACTCACAAATACCTTGAAGTTTTTTACTGTACTGTACTGTATTGCAATACAGTACAATACAGCAATAAGTTACTACAGTACTGTGCAAAAGTCTTAAACACCCTCACTATTTATACGTGCCTAACACTTTTGCACAATACAGTATGTACATATATGTCACCTATTACTACCATCTTGAGATTCAGTTTTGTGCAGGGCATTCACAGTAGAACAAAGAAATACAATAGAATCAATGGAAAAACTACACACAAACACTGACCAATAACCAATATGCAAAAGAAGATAAATTATGCAAATAAAAATAATAACAAATGAATGAATAAATAAATAATACAGAGAACATGAGCTGCAGAGTCATTGAAAGTTAGCCCATAGGTTGTGGAATTGGTTCAGACTATTTGTGCATGCGGTTATATTCGGACCATTTGACAAGTTAGATTCAGTACAAGGCTCAAGTATGGTACCATTACTACACGTGTGGATACCTGAACCATGTATCTGGATGATACTTCAGAGTGGCACCATGAATGTAGGTGAGAAATAGAAGATTCATGTCTGGACCTGGGTGGCCTATCAAAGATAACAATGCACCCAACAGGAGGAAAACCATTGCTCAAGATTCTCAGGTTCCATGGGACAGCATTTCTTTTTGAACATGTTGCTTCATTGGAGTTATCTTGTGGTTCTGATAGACTGCTTGAAACTGAGCACACTTTTAATTTCAGTCTACTTGCATCACGTAGAAATGTGGAGAAACAAGAAATTAACTTTTATTAAGTATGATGCATTTAATTGCACTTGCACTTTGCCATAGTTCAACTGAGCTAAAAATAGTTTGTTGATGATTTTCATTTGGACTCAATGTCTGCAGCTTCTCGCTTAAGTGTCCAACAATAATCAGTCAGCCTTAATGGATTCCAGTTGTCCTGAAACCATTTCTTCATGACTGCAATGATCTGGTGAAACTTTACACCATGTTTGTACTGACAGGGCCGAGGTTTCCAGGGTAGAAGTCTAAATGGTAATACAGAATGTCACCTTCAGTGACATTTTGCACTTCATGGCTTTGTATGGTTGAAGCATGTTGTCAACCAGCTGTACATAGTTTTGAGCTCTGCTGTTGCCAAGAAGATTTTCAACAACATCTTTGAATGCCTTCCATGCGATTTTCTCTGGTCCCACTAGAAGTTTTTGGAATTGCCTCACTGACAACCTATTTGATTTGTGGACCAACGAAAATGCCTTCCTTAACCTTGGCATCAGTTATTTTGGGAAACATCTGTCACAAATATCGGTATCCTTCACAGAAATTTTTGTGCCTGATGACAACAATTTCCATCCTTGCAGTCTTGAACCCAGATATTCTGCTTTTGCCTTTGACAAACCCAAATCTCTGACCAGGTCATTTAATTCAGATTGAGTTACCAGATGAGGGTCACTCAATATTAAGGGTTCATACTCTGCATCAGTATCAGTGTCGTTTTCCATTCTTGGCTAATGCATCATGGCATCTTCGTCTGCCTCCTCTAGACTCCATGTCTCTGATAGCTTCAGTAGTGGAAAACTATCGTCATGTGGCACAGGTCTCATGGCTGAAGGGAGATTGGGGTATTCAAAGGATGTGTTGTTTTAAGCAGAGAAACCAAACACACTGGTCAGACAGAAGTAGCAGTCTGTCACATGATCGTTCTGCAGTCTGTCATATGACCCTATGCTCTCACCATATCTGTTGTAATGTGAATATTATTAAAAGTAAGTTAATACAAATCGGGAAGCTGTTGGTAGCAAGAGGCGGGATCCGGGGTTGGCGGGGTCTTTACTCCCAGTATGCATTGTATATAGTTCCTCCACCCACGCTGCAAGAGGTACCTGGAAGCCTCAGTATTGTAAATATCATTTGCTGTCCCAGATAAAGATGCTCTTTTGACCATCAAGTTGTCGAATGGTCTTTTTGGAAAGTAGAAGTTACCACAATATCATTGGGACAGTGGATGGCACTACACTTCCGAGTACCTCTGAGCCAAGCTCTAAGATCGACAGCGCATGTTGCACAACAAAGTAAGGAGCCTAGGCTTTGTCTTGGTCACCAATTTTATACACAAAATAGAGCCATAGGCTTTAAGAGGAGTTCCGCTCCATCTTTGAGATTTAATTATATACTCACCACAAATATAACAGAAAGTATCACAGCTGTTGCAACATTGGCAAAACATTTTTCTATCACAAATATTCCTAAAAATACAATTACTTTATTATAATGAGTGCACACAATATGCTATGTGCATAGAGCATGCACATCAACATGATTGCAAACTGATATACCCGTAAACGCAATGCATAGAACATGCGTGAGTGAGGTTTTTATAGCCATTCTAAAACCTGTCCTGCCAGGTGGCATCTGCCCTCCCTGAGTATGCCCAGGCATGCCTGGTCAAGATAGAAAGCTTTTCAGCTTACATTGTGGGCAACCTTTTAATTGACTTGAATTATGAATTGAAATAACAAAATAGGTGATTTCAAAAAAAATTGTGGTGATGGGGAAATGCCATGGTGTTTTGCATGATCGGCAGCCCAAAAGCCTTAAGAACAAAATTATTCACGAAGCAAAATCTTTGTTGTCCAGCGTTACAGGTGGATAGACTAGAATGCAAGTCAATATGCAAGCTGTGCAGTTTTCTTCAACCAGAAGTGACATCTTGGCTTGCTCCTAAGATCTGCACAATGACTGAAGTTAGTTTACAATCAATTTGATTCTCCCCATGAGATGTGAATAACTAAACAGGAGCATTTGATTCAGCACAGCTGTGAGATTCACCAACAACCCAGTGAAGCTCTGAAGGTTTATACTGCAGAATTAACTTTGCTAAAATCTACAGGTGAAGTAAGAGCGACTGCAGTATTGGGGGTGTGCTCAATCAAGTGTGATCTCCAGGGAAGCATGGGAAGACACTAGAGCCATGCCCTGAATAATGGAAAGCAGTTGAGAATATTAGACATTGATCTATTTAACATAAGGTATTATTGCAAGAGTTCCTCAGGGGGGAAGAAAACAGCTTTAGCTACTTTTCATCATAAGATCAATTGTGGGATATTCACTGTTGACTGAAATGTACAACTGCTAATGAAGCAGCCCACACCTCACACAGCGAGATCTAGACATGAAGTATGGGCTATTAAGTGGCAAGTAACATTCACATTACTTAAAGACCAGGCATTGAACATTTTCATCAAGAGAAAATCTAACATCCTATCACTAACGTGCAATAAGATTACCATGGCCAAGACCTTTACCATTAACAACCTATCTCACCATTGCCCAGAAACTGAGTTAGACCTGTCACATCAGCATTAAAGACCATAGGACGATAAACTATAGGAGCAGAAGCAGGCCATTTGGCCCATCGAGTCTGCTTCTACATTTAATCATGGGCTGATCCAATACTTCCAGTCATCCCCATTCCCCTGCCTTCACCCCATACACTTTGATGCCCTGGCTAATCAATAACCCATCTATCTCTGCCTTAAATACACTCAATGACTTGACCTCCACAGCCACTCATGACAACAAATTCCACAGATTTACCACCCTCTGACTACAGTAATTTCTTCACATCTCAGTTCTAAATGGACATCCTTCAATCCGGAAGTCGTGCCCTCTTGTCCTAGAATCCCCTACCATGGGAACTAACTTTGCCATATCTTATCTGTTCAGGCTTTTTACCATTCGGAATGCTTCTGTGAGATCCCCCCTCATTCTCCTGAACTCCAGGGAATACAGTCCAAGAGCTGCCAGACGTTCCTCATACAGTAACCCTTTCATTCCTGGAATCATTTTTGTGAATCTTCTCTGAACCCTCTCCAATGTCAGTATAACCTTTCTAAAATAAGGCAACCAAAATTGCACACAATACTCCAAGTGTGGTCTCACAAGTGCCTTATAGAGCCTCAGCATCACATCCCTGCTCTTATATTCTATACCTCTAGAAATGAATGCCAACATTGCATTCGCCTTCTTCACCACTGACTCAACCTGGAGGTTAACCTTTAGGATATCTTGCACAAGGACTCCCAAGTCCCTTTGCATCTCTCCATTTTGAATTCTCTCCCCATCTAAATAATAGTCTGCCCATTTATTCCTTCCACCAAAGTGCATGACCATACACTTTCCAACATTGTATTTCATTTGCCACTTCTTTGCCCATTCCCCTAAACTATCTAAGTCTCTCTGCAGGCTCTCTGTTTCCTCAACATTACCTGCTCCACCACCTATCTTTGTATCATTAGCAAATTTAGCCACAAATCCATTAATACCATAGTCCAAATCATTGACATACATTGTTAAAAGCAGCGGTCCCAACACCAACCCCTGGTAGCTGGCAGCCAGCCAGAATCAGATCCCCTTATTCCCACTATCTGTTTACTGCTGACCAGCCAATGCTTCACCCATGCTAGTAACTTCCCTGTAATTTCATGGGCTCTTATCTTGCTAAGCAGCCTCGCGTGTGGTACCCTGTCAAAGGCCTTTTGAAAATCCAAGTACACCACGTCTACTACATCTCCTTTGTCTAACTTGCTTGTAATTTTCTCAAAGAATTGCAGTAGGTTAGTCAGGCAGGATTTTTCTTTCATGAAACCATGCTGGCTTTGGCCTATCTTGTCATGGGCCTCAGGGTACTCTGTAATCTCATCCCTAACAATCGATTCCAACAACTTCCCAACCACTGATGTCAGGCTAACAGGTCTATAGTTTCCTTTCTGCTGCCTCCTACCCTTCTTAAATAGCGGAGTAACATTTGTAATTTTCCAGTCATCCAGTACAATGCCAGAATCTATCGATTCTTGAAAGATCATCGCTAATGCCTCTGCAATCTCTCCAACTATTTCCTTCAGAACCCAAGGGTGCATTCCATCAGGTCCAGGAGATTTATTCACCCTCAGACCATTAAGCTTCCTGAGCACCATCTCAGTCATAATTTTAACCGCACAAACTTCACTTCCCTGACATTCTTGAAAGTTCAGTATACTGCAGACGTCTTCCACTTTTAAGACTGATGTAAAATACGCATTCAGTTCCTCTGCTTTCTCTGCATCTCTCATTACAATATCTTCAGTGTCATTTTGTATTGGCACTATATCTACCCTCAACTCTCTTTTACCCTTCATATACTTAAAAAAGCTTTTAGTATCTTCTTTGATATTAGTGACAAGCATCCTTTCATAATTCATCTTTTCCTTCCTAATGACATTCTTAGTTTCCTTCTGCAAGTTTTTAAAAGCTCCCCAATCCTCTATCTTCCCACTAGCTCTGGCTTCATTGTATGCCCTCTCTTTTGCTTTTATTTTGGCTCTGACTTCACTTGTCAGCCATGGTAGTGTCCTTCTTCCCTTTGAAAATTTCATCTTATTTGGAATATATCTGTCTTGCACTTCCCTCATTTTTTGCAGAATCTCCAGCCATTGCTGCTCTGCTGTCCTGCCTGCTGGTGTCCCTTTCCAGTCAACTTCGGCCAGTTCCCCTCTCATGCCATTGTAATTTCCTTTATTCCACTGAAATACTGTCATATTGGATTTTTTTCCCTTTCAAATTTCAATGTGAACTCGATCATATTGTGATTACTGTTCCCTAGGGGTTCCTTAACCATAAGCTCTCTTGTCACCTCCAGATCATTGCACAACACCCAATCCAGCACAGCCCACTAGTGGGCTCAATAACAAGCTGTTCTAAAAAGCCATCCCTCCGACATTCTACAAATTCTCTCTCTTGAGGTCCAGTACTGACCTGGTTTTCCCAATCCACTTTCATGTTAAAATCCCCAATGATTATTATCACATTGCCTTTCTGACACGCCTTTTCAATCTCCTGCTGTAATTTGTAATCCACATCCTGGCTGCTGTTTGGAGTCCTGTGTACAACTGCCATTAGGGTCCTTTAGCTCTTGCCATTTCTTAATTCAACCCATAGAAACTCTACACCTTCCAACCCTATGTCATCTCTTTCTGAACGTTTAATATTATTTCTTATACACAGAGCCACATCCGTTTAAGATGGCATGACTGAAGAAGGGCAACAGCTTACTGATGGTTCATACAGCAAGAAATAAAACCAAATGTTTTATTAATAACAGTCACAAAATTCTGGAGGAACTCAGCAAGTCAGGCAGCATCTATGGAAAAGAATAAACAGTCAGTGTTTCGGGCCAAGACTGGAAAAAGTGACATTTCATCCATGACACTTCACATGCTCTGGATTATTTCAATGACTTCATGTTTCCTGGCCCTGATCATCTCACTTTGACCATGGATGTCCAATCACTATACACCTCCAACTCCCATCCTTAAAGTTCACCACTTCCTTCAAGACAACAGACCCTATCCATTCCCCTCCACCACAACTCTCCTCTGTCAGGCAGAACTGGTTCTCACTCTCAATAATTTCTCCTTCAGCTCCTCCCACTTCCTTCAAACCAAAGGTGTAGCCATGGGTATTTGCGTGGGTCCCAGCTATGCCTGTCTTTTTGTCAGCTACGCAAAACAGTCTATGTTCCAAGACTGCATTAGTATCACTCCCTAATTCTTCCTACACTACATTGACAACTGCATTGGTGTTGCTTCCTGCACCCATGCTGAGCTCATCAAATTAATTAACTTTGCCTCCAACCTTGCCCTTCAATTTACATGTTCCAATATGACACTTCCCTTCCCTTTCTCAATTTCTCTGTCTCTATCACTGGAGACAGTTTACCTACTGATATTGTTTATAAACACATTGGCTCTCATAGCTACCTGAACTATATCTCTTCAAAACATGTTACTTGTAAAAATACCATTCCTTTCTCTAAGTTCCTCCATCTTCACTGTATCTGCTCTCAGGATGAGGCTTTTCATTCCAGAAATAATGAAATACCCTCCTTCTTCAAAGAAAGGGGCTTTCCTTCCTCCACTGTCAATGCTGCCCTCAACACATCTCTTCCATTTCATGCATGTCTGCCCTCACCCCCATCCACCTGCAACCTCACCAGGGATAGGGTTCCTCTTGCCCACACCTACCACCCCAGTAGCCTCCGCATCCAGTACATAATTCTCTGTAACTTCTGCCATCTCCAATGGGATCCCACCACCAAGCACATCTTGCCCTCCCCCCTTTTCGCTTTCTGCAGGGATTTCACCCTATGTGACTCCCTTGTCCATTCATCCTTCCCCACAGATCTCCATCCTGACATTTACCCTTGCAAATGGAACCAGTGCCACAGCTGCCCCTACACCTCCTCCCTCACTACCATTCAGGGCCCCAGACAGTCCTTCCAGGTGAGATAATACTTCACCTGCGAGCCTTTTGGGGTCATCTACTGTATTGGGTGCTCCCAGTGTGGCCTCCTGTATTTCAGTGAGACCCAGCATAGATTGGGAGACAGCCTTGCTGAGCACGTATGCTCCACCCGCCAAAAAATGCGGAATCTCCCAGTGACCACCCATTTCAATTCTACTTCGCATTCCTAATGCCACATGTCAGTCCATGGCCTCCTCTACTACTGCAATGAGGCCACACTCAGGTTGGAAGTGCAACATCTTATATTCTGTCTGGGCAGAATCCAGCCTGATGGCATGAACATTGATTTATCGAACTTTCAGTAATTGTCCTCCCTCTCCTTCACTATTCCCATTCCTGTTTCCCTCTTTCACTTACCTCCTTACCTGCCCATCGCCTCCCTTTGGTGCTCCTCCCATTCCCTTTCTTCCATGGTCTTCCACCCTCTCATCAGAATCCCCCTTCTCCAGCCTTTTATCTCTTTCAGCAATCAACTTCCCAGCTCTTTACATCACACCTCCCCCTCTCCCAGTTTCACCTATCACCTACCACCACGTACTTCCTCCTCCCCCCCCCCCACTTGGATTTCTCATCTTTGTTTCCAGTCCTGATGAAGGGCCTCGGCCTGAAACAGTGAATGTTTACTCTCTTCCATAGATGCTGTCTGACCTGCTGAGTTCCTTCAGCACTTTATGTCTGTTGTTCGAATTTCCAGAATCAGCAGATTTTTGGTGTTTGTGACTTCATTATTGACACTTTTTCTGTGGAAAACTGTGTTAAGCTATCACTGAAAACAATGAAGAGGCAAGCAAGGCAAGGCTGACTCAACAGTCAAGGCATGTAAGAGTGATGCAAAGTCAGACTGAGGTCAAGGTACATTTGAGACAAAGTCAAAGTCAGAGACAGTTAAGCTGAGGAGTTTTGGAGCCCGTTCGCCTAAATCAAGAGTGAGGCTGGATCAGTCTAAGTGCTGGGCCAATTTGGAAAGGTCAGGTACAGGCCTGAAAGTGGAGGCGGGGTCCAGGTCCCAGGCATATCAAAGTAATAGGGCCCGGGTCCTAGTGCGAGGGATGACTCGTTGTTTGGACAATTTAAACGTCGGGCTGGATGGATTGAAAAAGCCGGGTGTCAGGAATGGAGGCAATGGTCAGGCCAATTCTTCCCTCTGCTCCGTGACGTCTACTCTGCTCTCCACAGCACTGAAGATGAGGCTCTGCCTACTGCAGCTGCTCCAGGCTTCATGCCTGTTAGCTCCGTTTTCGTTCGCTGTGTGATGAACCGATGTTGAGTCTATGGGCCAACTCAGGATGCCCCGGGCTTTGCGTCTGGGTGCTTCTTGACAATTTGGCTCACTGTGTGACAAATGGAGGCTGAGGCTATGGGCCTGCTCTGGGCTTTATTTCTATGGACTCACTTTAGTTCTGAACGCTGTAGCTTGATTTTATTATTTGCATGATTTGTGTTATCTTTTCTCTACGCATTGGGTGTCTGTTAATCTTTTATTACTGGGTTCTCTCAGGTTTCTTGTTTTGCAGCTGCCTGTAAGCAAATGAATCTCAAAGTTGTAAAAGTTATACATACTTTCATAATAAATGTACTTCAAACTCTGAACTTTGACCCAACCCGTCTTTGGATTATCATTATAACATCATTGTCACTGGTTCTAAATCCTGAATCTTCCCATCCAAAAACATTGTGGAAGTATGCTCACCTGAAGGACTGCTGAACTTCAAGAAGGCAACTCCTCAATTAGGAATTAATTACTAATTACAAATTAATATCTTTCAGTTGATACCGCTGTGTAACTTTTACTGGAAGTGTAAAATGGATGATGTGTGTCCTTTGACTGTTTTTTGCCAATGTACTGAGTCTAAAATGGAATAGACAGTGGGACAATGGCTAAGATGACAACCAAGTTGATAAGAACTATTTCATTTCTAAGGGTCTTATTCAGAATAGCTATTACTAAACAACAGTGAATTATCCAGGAGAATGGGCATGATTAGAGCCCCATAAAGATCTTGTGCTCTCTTAACAATTTGTAGAGAGAATTAGAATCAAAAGCATCAAGATAGCTTATATCACTACCCAAAGGCAAAATAAAATGATTGTATTTATTTATCTGTCTTGCACTGCTTAGAAACACAATTTATGTTACGAGCTCAGAGAAAGAATTTAATTATGAGGCATATGTATTTGTCAGAATCAAATGTTCTAAAACTTATTTTTAAAATTATAAACTCTGATTAAGCGCATGTACAGTGCAATTCACAAATCTGAATTTTTATAGTAATAAATCCTTACTGTGAAATTATTCCTTGTCAATGATAATATGCACAACAACCACAGGCCATTGCTACCTGGGAGTCATTATATTCTTTCCCAGCAGCTATACTGATGCTCAAAACATTCATGTCAATTTTCAGATTACTCACTGGATTAGTAGCAGTATGCCTGATGCATCAGATGAATGCTTAATTAGTAAAAGGGTCTCCACTCGTTCCTAAAGCAACGATCATTCAGGAAAGAATAATATTACATAATGCTGTGAAACTGTCCTTCCAATCACCTTGATTAAATGTCTACCTGATTTATTTAGCTTGTCCATGCATGTTGTCCTCCTGAAAATGTGCAATTTTTTTATCAGTCACTGTGCAATCTTTTTCAATGATAATAAGACCATTGAAAGAATAATAGCCGAGGAACAAAATTGGAAATACTTTCAAAATAAGAGAAAAACAGTTTGCTTCGACGTTTGAAATAAAAATGAGAAAAAGCTGGAAATACTTAGCAGGCAAGTCAGCTGCTGTGGAAAGAGAAAGAAAGTTAAAACTGCACATCAATAACCCTTTGTCACAACGGGGGGAAGGAGAGAGCAACACACACGAAATGCTGCAGGAACTCAGCAGGCCAGGCAGCATTTATGGAAAAGAGTACAAATGGCATTTTGGGCCAAGACCTTTCAGCAGGACTCGGTCCGAAACATCGACTGTTCTCTTCTCCATAGATGCTGCCTGGCCTGCATCTATGCAGTTCCTCCAGCATTTTGTATTGTTGTTGCTTGGTTTTCCTGCATCTGCAGATTTTCTCTTGTTTGTGGGGGAAGTGAGGAAAAGGTTAGTTTTAAATAGCCGAGAAGGTGGGAGGAGACATGAGTAGGACAAAGGGAATTGTGGTAACTTCTACTTTCAAAAAGGACCACTCGACAACTTCATGCCCAAAAGAACAACTTTATCTGGGACGGCAAAACCGATATTTACATACGGAGGCTTTGACTGAACCGAACTGCGTGGCAGAGAAGCTACACACATGCCACCGGAGAGAAAAAACAGAAGTAAACCCCCACCAACCCCGGAACCAGCCTCTCTTTACAAACAGCTTCCCCTAGCGGGAGCATAGCTATACTACCATTATCCTAATTAGTATTAACTTATTTTTATAATGCTCACATTACAACAGGAATATTTGAGATTGAGCTTGAACTTTCCTTTCTTCTTCCATAATGTCATAGCGGACAAAGCTATTGACCACGTAGAGAGATATAGCTTCTGTCTCTATTCACCTAGATCCATATCTCGGTTATTCAGAACAAGGATATTCAGCTTCCACCCCCAGCCTCTACATTCAATATATTATCCTTCACAAGATCTGTCACCTCCAACTAGATTCTGGCTCCAGACACATCTACCTGTTCTATTTCCGCATTCAACATGATTGTTTCCTTCCCACAGGCCACTCCTGACTTACAGCACTTTCCACGCAGCCACAGGAGGCATTCTCATGCACTTTCACCTCTTCCCTTCCCACCATCTAGAAAGCTGAACAGCCTTTCCAAGTGAAGCTGTGATTTATTTGTGTTTCTGCCTTTCTGCCGTACTGCATTCAGTGTTCATACTGTCGACTACTCTGCAGTTCCCTGCGGGAGAAAGCAAAACCAGGTTTGGTGGGCACTTTGTAACCCATGTGGAATGACCTAAAGATTCCCATTGTCAGCCACTTTAATTCATCATTGCAATCTCACTCTGACTTGTCTCGTCTGAGGCCTCCTACTCTGTTATAACTAGGTCTGAGGATCTGAGGAAAGGCACTCATCTTCCAAATGGGCACATTGCATCCTTCTGGAAGCAATCTTGAACTCTCCAATTTCCACTCATTTACTTTCTCTGTTTATCTTAGAATTGGACGTTAATGCTGTAAGCCTTTTTTTTTTGTGCCATGTCGAGCAAAACACACAAAATGCTGGACAAACTCAGCAGGTCAGGCAGCATCAATAAACTGTTGAGATATTGGGTCAAGACCCTTCATCACATCTGGAAAAGAAGAGGACAGAAGCCAGAATAGACAGCTAAGGGAGAGGGAGGAGTTGGCATGTGATAGGCGAATCCAGATGAGGAGTGGAAGTCAGCAGGTTGGGGCGACAGGAAGAAAGGGAATGAGGAGTGTTGCTGCAGATTCCCAGATTCTGCAGTCCCTCTTGTGACATAGTGGCTAAGTTATTGACCACCCCTGTTCACACAGTCTGACCTGGTATTGGTAATATATCACACTATTGGTAACATATGGCATCATATTGAAGACGTTATCGACAGCATTGTGGCATATATCCACCCCTCTAATCAACATCGTGCGTGGCCTAGTGGGCAAGGCATCAGACTAGTAACCTGAAGGTCACTGGTTCGAGCCTCAGCTGAGGCAGTGTGTTTGTGTCCTTGAGCAAGGCACTTAACCACACATTGCTCTGCGACGTCACCGGTGCCAAGCTGCTTGGGTCCTAGTGCCCTTCCCTTGGACAACATCGGTGGTGTGGAGAGGGGAAGGCCTGCAGCTTGGGCAACTGCCGGTCTCCCATACAACCCTGCCCAGGCCTGCACCCTGGAAACACCAGATGCAGATCCATGGTCTCTCGAGACCGACGCATGCCACCAAATGAATCAACATCACTGAAAGACTTTCTCAGGCCATTATCACATTGTTGGTTATGGAAGCTTGTGTGATTGCACTTTATAGGCTAGTGTGCCAATAGAGATCTGGATGTCTGAAAAGCATGATGCAGGTAAATCTAAATTTCTTTCCATATTTCGACCTCTCATGTCTATCACACACCTGTCTCTGTCAGAAGCCGACTTCATCTGTTACTTGGATCCAAATCTTCTTCCTGCCAGATAGTTTATTGCTTTTGCCCCAATTTACCTTTGCTTGCTATTGGCTTATTGTATTGATTTCTTTGTGTACCAGCTATGCAATCAATTTATTACCTCATCAGTACCAACTACATCATTAGCTTAATATTTATTGGTCTTTTCCATATTGACATGGTTTACTCTATTAATTCTTTAATTTATTTGTTTATTTATGTGGCCTTATTGATTTTTTGGGAGCAAATTTATAGTTCTGTGGTAGTGTAAAATAAACTATTTTACATCGGCAACCCATAATACACTCTATGATCTGCTATAATGTGCACACATTTGTTCTCGCAATGTAACAGCGCAGAAGTGCTTCTGCACAAATATTTCTAATCAGCCGTTCCTCAGCATAAAGCAAGAAAGTTTAGATAAAAGGACTTTCAGTAATTATCTTGCTCCTACCCAACAGTACGCCTGCTCATTAATGCAAATATCTAATCAGCCAATCATGTATCAGCAAGTCATCGCATAAAAGCATGCAGGCATGGTCAACAGGTTCAGTTGTTTTTCAGACCAAACATCAGAGTGGGAAAGAAATGTGATCTAAGTGATCTGGACTGTTGGTGGCAGACAGGCTGGTTTGAGTATCTCAGAAAATTGTGATTCTTGCGATCTTCATGCACAACAACCTTTAGAGCTTGTAGAGAAAAATGCGAAAAGCAAAAAAAAAAATCCAGTCAGCAGGCCTGTGTGCAAAAATGCTTTGTTAATTAAAGAGATAGACGAGAATGGCCAGGTTTGTTCAAGCTGACAGGAAGGCGACAGTAACTCAGAATGGTGTGTGGAAGAGCACCTCTGAATGCAAAACATGTCAAACGTTGAGGTGGATGGGCTACACCAGTAGAAGACCACAAGTATACACTTGTGGCCTCTTTATTAGGTAAAGAAGGTAAAATATAACAGTCAAACTACTGGATTACATATTATTTCAGATTCAGTCACATCAGGAAATTCAAATACAGTTCACCAAGCAGGGTAAATATATTTTTAATATGCCTACATTAAATGACCTTGAAGCACCACATATTCTACCTAGATGGTCTGCAACCCAATGATATGAACACTGACTTCTCCAATTTCAATAACCCACACTTAGTGTCTTTTTTTTCTTTCTGTCTGATTCAACAAGGGTCGTCACTCCCTCACTTGGTCTCATCTACCTATCACCCATACTGTCCTCTCCCTTCCTCAGCTGGTCCCACCTGACCATCATTCCCCACATTTGGTTCCACTTACCATGTTGCTTGCTTATCAGGTTCCAGCATCTACAATCTCATCTCACTCCAATTATCACCTTCAAGATCTGTCTCTACCTCCATCTCCACTTCCCCCACGTGGCTCCACCTGGTTCTCTATTTTTCTCTCTCCTTACCTGTCTCAATCTTTCACGTACCAGTGAAATTGTTAAGCGCAAGCCCTCTTCCTCTCTCACCCGGCTTCATCTGCCCATCATTACCCTCCTCACCTGGTCCCGCCTATCTCCTGCCAGCCTCTACCTCACTCTTCCCTCTCACTTCCTTAAACTAATCGCCTCCCTTCTACAATCTGTCCTGATACAGGGTCTCAACCCAAAACATCTACAGTTCTGTCCTCCTTACAAATACTGCTCAATCTATTGAATTCCTCCATCATTTTTTTTGGCCTTGAAGCAACCATTCTGTAAAAAATCAGAATCTACCCAGGGATGGAAATCCTTATCTAGTTTTGCAATTTTGTGACTCCAGATCTGCAGCAAAGTTGTTAATTTTTAATTGATCTCTGAAAATTATTCAGTTCAAGGGCAGTTAGAAGGGGACGATAAATGTTGGCTCTGTCAAATCTCCGCCTACGATGACTGAATATCAAAAGACTGCAGCAAGAAGCATAAATCAGAGAATCACAGCTGAGGTTTGATACTGCCATCTTTGAGCCATATTATACTGAATCAGGTATCTTCATTCAAGCAGTGGGATTAGTGAGCTTACCCTTAAAAGCACTTGTACAAGGGGTGATTGATAAGTTTGTGGCCTAAGGTAGAAGGAGTCAATTTTAGAAAACCTAGCACATTTATTTTTCACCCTCCCCTAGTGTTGCCACCATGTCCTCGTGGACCTCCTTGGGTGATAAGCCCTTGAGACCGAGGTAGCGGATGACAGCACGAAGGCCGATGTTATCCATTTTCTCAGACAGCGCTTACTTGCAATTTTCAATTATCTGAAACAGAAATACTACAGAAGTTATTAACTTCAAACTTTCTGCATAATCACTCAAAGAGTTGAACTGCACATGCATGTAACGAGAGCTGTATAATTCATCTCCTTCTACCTTAGGCCACGAACTTATCAATCACTCCTGCTGTGGACACTTTCTGGAGGTCCAAAACACCGACTTCTGCAAAGAAGGGATCCGTATGCTCCGTGACCACTGGATTAAGTGTGTGAATGTAGGAGGGGACTATGTTGAAAAATAAGTGTGCTAGGTTTTCTAAAATTGACTCCTACCTTAGGCCACCTTGTAGAAAAACATCACACACAAAATGCTGGTGGAACACAGCAGGCCAGGCAGCATCTATAAGGAGAAGCACTGTCGACGTTTCGGACCGAGACCAAAACATGGCTTTTTTGTCAGATGGCAGTTGTTTCTTTCAAGACTACAATTGCTGCTCTTTGCAGTCTTCACCTAAAACTTTATACCATGTGGTCGCACTACCAGATTATCAGTGAGAGTCACTTCCATGCCAAATCATGAGCAATTTCACGAAAACTTTTCAGTAGAGAAAAAAAGCAGCCAGCAATGACTGTGGTGTAAAACAGAAAAGGCTGGAAATACTCAGCAGGTCAGGTCACGTCTGTGGAGAAGGAAATGAATTTCAAATTTCTGATTGACGACATTTCATCAGAACCCAGCCTGCTAAGTATTGCCAGCATTTATTTTCTTTTAGTTCCAGACTTCCAGCATGTGCAGTTTTTCATTTTTTTTGCTTTTCACTTAAAGACTCATAGAGAGATATACAGTAGGCCCTTCATCCAACCAGTGCCATATCAATCACCAAACTCCCATTTTTACATTAGTCCTAACCTAATCCATTTTAGTTTTCCCACATTCCAATTGCCTCTTCCTCCATTTCTACCACTCACCTACACGCAATGGATAAATTACATTGGTGATGGCAGACATCATTTCCAGCTTCCCAGGCAGCCTTAGCTCACTACAATTTGCCAGAGCTGGTACACAACAGCTGCCATTTCCCTGGCCCTACACTCATCTCTGAAACATCTGAATACCAAAGACACACTGTAGCTCCATCTTCAATTACAAGCAAACTCATCTGCAAACTCCTAGACCTGAGACTCAACACCCCCTTTTGCACTTGGATCCTTGACTTTATCGACATTTGCAGATGACACCGCCATAATGGGACAGATTTAAATAACAATGAGTCAGAGTACAGGAAGGAGGTAGAGAGCCCAGTGGCATGAGCCTCAATGTCAACAAAACAAAAGAGCTGTTCATTGACTTCCCCATATTCCTGTCTAAATCAACAATGATGAGTTTGAGAAGTTTAAGAACTTCAGGTTCCTAAGAGTGAACATCATCAGTAGCTTATCCTGGTCCAACCAAGCAGATACCATGGCCAAGAAGACACATCAGCACCTCCACTTCCTCAGAAGACTAATGAAATTTGGCATGTCCTGATGACTCTCACAGATTTTTTATAGATACTAGAATGTTACCTGGGTTTCAGCACCTAAGTTACAGAGAAAGGTTGAACAAATTAGGTCTTTATTCTTTGGAGCGTAGGAGGTTGAAGGGGGACTTGATAGAGGTATTTAAAATTATGAGGGGGATAGATAGAGTTGATGTTGATAGGCTTTTTCCATTGAGAGTAAGGGAGATTCAAACAAGAGGACATGAGTTGAGAGTTAAGGGGCAAAAGTTTAGGGGTAACACGAGGGGGAACTTCTTTACTCAGAGACTGGTAGCTGTGTGGAACGAGCTTCCAGTAGAAGTGGTAGAGGCAGGTTCGATATTGTCATTTAAAAAAAAATTTGGATAGGTATATGGACAGGAAAGGAATGGAGGTTTATGGGCTGAGTGCAGGTAGGTGGAACTAGGTAAGAGTAAGCGTTCGGCACGGACCAGAAGGGCCAAAATGGCCTGTTTCCGTGCTGCAATTGTTACATGTTTTATACACCATAAAAGCCTCCTATCTGATATATAGCTTGGAATGACAATTGCTCTGCCAGAGGCCACAAGAAACTACAAAGAGTTGTGGACACAGCTCATCACATGAAATAAACCAGCTTCCCCTCCATGGATATAGTCCATACTTCCCACTGTCTCAATAAAGCACCCAATATAATCAAAAATATTTACCCTTTACCTGGGACAGTCTCTCTTCTCCGCTCTCCCATTGGGCAGAAGATTAAAAAAACCTGTAAGTATGTACCACGAGACAGTATCACTCCCACCCTTATAGGACTATTAAATACACCTGTATAATAAGATGAAGTCTTGACCTCATAAACTACCTCATCCTACCTCGCACCTCATGGTTTGCCTGCATTTCACTATCTCTGTAACTGCATTCTGTTATGATTTTCCCTTGTATTGCTTCAATATACTGAAGTGATAAAATTGTCTGTATGGATTACATGCAAAGCAAAGTTTCTTTATTGCACCTCAGCACATGTGACAATTTTCAATCAACTCATTATGAGTATAAGTTGTTTGTACAAATGCCAAATCAATTACAAAATAGCAACTTGCACTTGTGACAGCAATCTCGTCATCCGCAGGTTTACAAAACACAATAGCTGAAAGAATGCAAAGTGAAACATGTCAGTCAGAAGTTTGTGAAGATTCAGCAGGTCATCTAGAAAACTGACAAACTCCTATAGACGTGCGGTGGAGAGTATACCATTTGTTTGTATCATTGCCTGTTATGGAAACATCAAAGCCCTTGAATAGAAAAGCCTACAGAAGAAGGGGATGCAGCCCAGTCTGTCACAGGTAAAGCCCACCCCACCACTGAGCACATTTACATGGAATGCTGTCGCAGGAAAGCAGTATCCATCATCAGAATCACCTACCATCCAGGCCATGCTCTTATCTTAGTGGTACCATCAGGAAGGTGGCACAGGAGCCTTAGGATACACATCACCAGGTTCAGGGACAGTTATTCCCCTCAACTATCAGGCTATTGAACCAGAGGGGATAACTTCACACACCTTCACTTGCTCCATTACTGAAATGTTCCCACAACCTATGGACTCACTTTCAAAATGCTGGTAGAACACAGCAGGCCAGGCAGCATCTATAGGGAGAAGCACTGTCGAAGCACGGACGCCTGACGAAGGGTCTCGGCCCGAAACGTCGACAGTGCTTCTCCCTATAGATGCTGCCTGGCCTGCTGTGTTCCACCAGCATTTTGTGTGTGTTGTTTGAGTTTCCAGCATCTGCAGATCTCCTCGTGTTGACTCACTTTCAAGGCTGATATGGGAGGACTCTTTAACTTATGTTTCAATACTTACTGTTTATTTAATGCTATCATCATTTTCTTGTTTTTTTTTCTTATTGTATTTGCACAGTTTGTTGTCTTTTGCTTCCGTGATCTCGTTGCAGCACAGCTTGATGGATACAAATAAGTATTCCCATATCAGCCTGATACAGCTGAGAATCACAACTACTTCCAAGGTCTGTACAGTTAATAAAGATGTCTTACTGTGATTGAACAATCTATCACTGCTTAAAATCGATGGAAACAATGCCGACTGTAGCCGTACTTCTCGTTGGACTCCTCAAAGGAATCGTGGCTACCGCTCTGGGATACAGGTACATTTAAGAAAACGGGGTTTTCGACTCTGAATACTGATTCTCTTTCTGGATCTAGAAAATAAAGTTGAAGATCTCAGAGCTAAGGTGCTGTATCAGAGGGGCATTAGGACCGCTTGCATTTTTTGTTTCACAGAATGCTGGTTAACCCCTTCCATACCAGATGCAGCAATTCAGATTGACTAGTTCACTGTAGGTACACCATCAGGATAGGACTGTCAGGTCTCTCAAAAGCAGAGGTGGTGGTGTATTTCTCCTGATCAACTCCTGTTGGTGCACAACTGTATCAGCGAAGTCCCTATTCTGCTCATCAGACCTGGAATATCTTGCAATTAAGTGCCATCCATTTTACCCTCTGCAGGAGATTTCAACGGTCATTTTGGTAGCATTCCACATCAGGCCAGAATCAGACAAGCTCCAGATGATCTGAGCAATGGGATCAACATGCATGAAACAGCACCCCCTGACATCTTCACCAACACTTTGGGGGATTTTAACCAGCCCAGCTTGAAAAAGTCACTTAAAAAGTACTTGATTTAACAGAGGAAACAACATACTGGACCACCGTTACACCACCATTAAGAATGCCTACCGTGCTATTCTATGCCTACACTTTGGAAAATCTGATCACCTGCCTGTACTTCTACTCCCTGAGTATAGGCAGAGACTGAAGACTGCAGCACCAGTAGTGAGGACCAAGAAGGTATAGACAAGGGAAGCACAGAAGCATTTACAGAACTGCTTTGAATCAGTGGACTGGACTGTATTCAGGGACTCATCTTCGAATCTGGGTGATTCTGTCGAAGTTATTACTGATTTCATTAAAACCTGCGTGGATGAGTGTGTGCCTACAAAAACTTGCTTCCCTTCCCAAACCAAAAGCCGTGGATGAATCAGAAGGTTCTTCATCTGCTGAGGGCTAGATCTGTGACATTTGAGCCTGATGACCCAGGTATGACTTGCAGAGAGCTACTTCAAGAATGAAGAAACAATTCCGGTCAAGGTTGGAGGCGACATCAGATGTACGACAACTCTGGCAGGGTTTGCAGGACATTACTTCCTACAAAGCGAAACCCAATAGTATGAACGGCAGTGATGCTTCACTACCAGACGAGCTCAATGCCTTTTATGCCCGCTTTGAAAGGGAGAATATAACTGCAGCTGTGAAGATCCTTGCTGCATCCAATGACCCTGTGATCTCTATCAGGCCAACATCAGGCTGTCTTTCGAAAGCATGAGCCCTCGCAAGGCAGCAGCCCCCAATGGAGAACCTGGTAAGGCTCTGAAAACTTGTGCCAACCAACTGCTGGGTGTATTCAAGGACAGTTGAGTGATGTCGCAGCAACAACTTTGCATTCAGTGTCGGTAAGATGAAAGAGCTGATTGTGGACTCCAGAAAGGGTAAGACGAGGGAACATGAACCAATCCTTGTTGGCCATTTGTCAATAGAACTAGGTTAGGAAACTCATTACACAACTCATAATTAATCAAAGCTTACATTTTATCGTCTCTGCAGAAACAACAACAGAGCTATGTTGACACAGGCCAACATCTTAGAACATGAATCCTACTGCTTCCTCTGTATCAACACTCACCCAGACAACTTTTCCAATTTATTACCCTGAGATAGGGGTTGTCCATTGGCCAGATGATCAATCCTTTCTTCTCCCAGCCCTTGGTATGGGGTCCTTCCTTTGCTCTTGAGAGAGTTAGCACAATCAAAGTGTCCACTTTTATATTTGTTTCTCACCAATTCAAATATGGTACTCCAGTGTCATTGGCTGTAGGTCATATGTCTGATCTTTAACACCTCTTTATTGGCTTTGCTCCAGCCCAGCGTCCTTGCTTGGTTGAATCCTTGTCCTTTTCTCAGCAAGTGCAAATCAGTGATTTATCGCTCTTTGTTCTCTTCAGCAACCAGCTCAGATCACTCCAGGCAGGTGCCAAACACAACATTCACAAATCTGCATGTTATATTATATATAAAGAACACCTCACAAATAACTTCTTTGGAAATGATCCTCTTGTCCAGCTAATTACCTGAAGCATCATTGTGTCTACTTTAAAACACAAAAATCCAAGCAACTTCATCTCACAAAATGGAGAACAGAGTGTCTTCATAAAACGGTGGCCTTCATCCCCAAGCACATGGCAGGAACAAAGACAATTGATCTGTCTGCTTTCACCATCCTTGACCCATTTGAGTTTGACGTTTCCTTCCATATTTTAAATCCACCATGGCCAACACTCTTCACAGAGGGGTCAGAAGTGGAGAGAGTGAACAATTTCAAATTCCTGGGAGTCAAGATCTCTGAGGATCTAACCTAGTCCCAACATATCGATGCAGCTATAAAGAAGACAAGACAGTGGCTATATTTCATTCAGAGTTTGAAGAGATTTGGTTTGTCACCGAAAACATTCAAAAGTTTCTATATATGTACCGTGGAAAGCATTCTGACAGGCTGCATCACTGTCTGGTGTGGTGGAGGAGGTGGGGTTGCTACTGCACAGGCCCAAAGGAACTGCAGAAAGTGATAAAATTAGTCAGCTCCGTCTTGAGTATTAGTCACCATAGTATCCAAGACAGCTTCAAGGAGCAGTGCCTCAGAAAGGCAGGCATCCAGTATTAAGGCCATACTCTCTTCCTATTGTTACTATCAGGAAGGAGGTACAGAAGCCTGAAGGCACACACTCAGTGATTCAGGAACAGCTTCTTCCCCTCTGCCATCCGATTCCTAAATAGATATTGAACCCATGAACACTACCTTACTTTTTTTTCTCAGAGTAGTGTATAGTGACATATATGTACTTTGATAATTGATCTACTTTGAACCTTCAAATTTGAAAGCAGTGCTGCTTTAATGTCAGGACTGCTAAGTAGGAGCTCAATAGTCCACCTGACATATAAGGCAGCTGAATTAATTTCAACAACTGGAAAGAATGCCATGACTAGTTAAAGGAATTATCAAAGACTCAGAAGTCGGTTATTGAGTGGACTCTGTTAGCTGTTGCTACAATTTTAGAAAGATTTTTTTTTCCTGGAGCTCTTTAAAGTTGTTGCAGTCTACAAAGAATATGATGGAGTGCTCAAAGATTTTGAATCGGTTTCAAAGCTTCTGCATAAGAGAATTGATTGCAAAGATGTATTAGCAGGTATTCATTTGAGGCACAGCATGACTGCAAGATTGAGCTGAGGACAAGAAGGGAACCATTAGCTGCAGGGATGTAGGGCAAGGGGAAAGAAGAACGATTCTCAGCAGAGAATGCATCCACTTTAGCAAGCAATTATCCTGAGCCTTACTGAGCAACACTATCTGAGGCAATCATGGTACAAGAAAAAGTTCAAAGTTCAAAGTAAGTTTATTATCAAAGTACATATATGTCACCATATACAACCTTGAGATTCATTTTCTTGTGGGCATACTCAAGAAAAGTATAGAATAATAACCATAACAGAATCAATGGGAGACTGCCAACTTGGAACTTCAACCAGAGTGCAGAAGACAACAAACTGCAAATACAAACAGAAAGGAGTATTAATAAACAAATAAGCAATAAATATTGAGAACAAGAAATGGAGAATCCTTGAATATGAGTCTATTGGTTGTGGGAACACTTTAATGATAGGGCAAGTGAAGTTAAGTGAAGTTATCCCCTTTGGTTCATGGGCCTGACGGTTGGGGGGGTGGAGGGGTAGTAACTATTCCTGAAATTGGTGGTGTAAGTCCTGAGGCTCCTAAACCTTCTTCTTAGTGGCAATAGCAAGAAGAGAGTATGTCCTGAGTGGTGGGGGTCCCTCATGATAGATGCTGCTTTCCTGTAACAGTGTTTCATGTAGATGTACTCAATGGTTGGAAGAGCTTTACCTGTGATGGACTGGACAGTGTCAATCACTTTTTGTAGGATTTGCCACTCAAGGACATTAGAGTTTCCATATTAGGCTGTGATGCAGTCAGTTATCCACTATACATCTATAGAAGTTTGGCAAAGTTTTGGATGTCATATCGAATCACCGCAAACTACTATGGAAGTAGAGGCACTGCATTTGTGTGCAGGTCCTCTGAAGCAGTAACACCTAGGAATTTGAAGTTGCTAACCTTCTCCACCTCTGATCCTCTGTGAGGATTGGTTCATGGACCACTGGTTTCCTTCCCCTGAAGACTATAATGAGCTCCTTGGTCTTGCTGACATTGGGTAAGAGGTTGTTATTGTGGCACCATTCAGCCAGATTTTCAATCTTACTCCTACGATTTATCGCCACCTTTGATTCGGGCCCACGACAGTGGTGTCATCTGCAAATTTGAATATGGCAGTGGAACCGTACTTAGCCACACAGTCAGAAGTGTGAAGTGAGTAGAGCAGGGGACTAAGCACACAGCCTTGTGTTGCACTTGTACTGATGGAGATCTTGGAGGAGATGTTGTGAAAATCTGAACTGACTGGGTCTGCAAGTGGGGAAATCCGGGATCTAATTGCACAAGGATGAATTGAGGCCTAGGTCTTGAAGCTCATTTATTATTTCTGAGAGATGATGGTACTAAATGCTGAGCTGTCATTGATAAAGAGCATCCTGATGTATGCATCTTTGCTGTCCAGTTTTCCAAAATTGACTGCTAGACAATGAGATGTTTGCAGTAGACCTGTTGCTCCAGTAGGCAAAGTTGAGTGGATCTAAGTCACTTCTCAGGTAGGAGCTGATAGAGTTCCACCAGCCTCTGAAAGTACTTCATCACGGCGGATGTCATTGATGCAGGTCACCTTGGGCACTTCTTGGGCACCGGTATAATTGAAGCATGCTTGAAGCAGGTGGGTACCACACACTGCTGAAGTGAGTAGTTAAAGATAGTGAACCTCCCAGCTAGTTGATCAGCACAGATCTCTTATACTTGGCCAGGTACCCTATCTGGGTGGATGCTTTTTGTGGATTCACACTTCCACAGGGTGCTCACATGTCAGCCTCAGAGACAGAAATTGTAGGATCATCAGGGTATGTTCCAATTGAAAAAAACAGGAAGGATGTTCTCATTGAAAAATATCACCTGCTTCAGCTACAAGAAGCCCAAAGGGGAGGACAAGATAAGAACATTGGCACTGAGCAAAATGAAGACACATTGGTCTGAAAGTAAGATAGCTAGAAGTTTATGACACTATTCTAATGTTCAGTAAGGTTCTCCACTGTGCTTGCACCTAGTTAATATGTAACTGTCTTTCAGCACCATTAAAATTGCCCATTTATTACTACTCTGTGGACACTGTCAGTCATATACCTACAATGACTATACTTCAACAGCAAATCAAAGCATCTGAAGCCTTATGCATGTAATATAGTTCACTTATTAAAGATTAACCAACACCTGAACAGTTGGGAAGTATTCATACATTAATATAATGAGACATAAAATGATAGCAATGCCCTCAGGTTATACTGATTGGTTCCCTTGACAGATAGTCCCAGCCAATTGATACTTCTTCCTTCAAAGCACATTCTGCCTTTAGACAAAGCCAGCGCTTACAAGCTGGAATGACACAAACCTCCCCAGGCAATCAACGTTTCATGGATTCAAAGACGAATCTGTCAGTTTTCACTCAATGGACCCACAAGGTGAAGCAGATTATACACAAACAATACTGTCAACATAAAACAACAAATCTCTCTGACTTCTTTTCCTTTAGCTTATAACAAGGGACATAAGAGTTAAAATGGAGGTTAGATTCTTTGCAACTGACATGCCCCTTCACCACTTAACTCAGCAAAAGTGTCTTGAAAGAAATAATTGGATGCTTTTTGCATACAAATGTAACTGGATGACTGTCGAATCTTATTCATTATCATTAAAAGTGTACATAGGCAGCCATCTGGGTAATGCTAGAATAGTTGTCTGTGCCTTTAAGTGGAGACAGTGATGTCATTACGCACGCATGGGATAGTGGGGAGACCATTTTGTTTTCTGCAGAAGAAGCTGGTGCGACTTTGGGATTAAGTTCCTCCCAGAGATACTAGGCATGGTGAGGAAAGGTGAGTATTAATTGACGATATCCATGTGAGTTCATTTATGCTTGTTGGCGAATCGAGAGTATCGGTAATTTGACATGTTTTACATGTGGTTGCTTTAGATTTTCACAAGTGAAGGCATCGGCGCTGGATAGCGTGGCTTGTGTAAAGTTCCTCACCAGCCAAGTAGGTCAGTCCTCCTGTAATTTAACTACCAGGCAATATCCTGTAAAAGTTGTGCCAAAGTGTACCTTTTGTCTAACTTTATTGTATCATGACTGATTATGAATGTAACAGCGTAACGTGAATGTTTAGTCTCGGGTTGGAAGTTAAGCACGTGCGGGAGTAGATGTCTTAGATGAGATGTATTCGTATACATTTTTGCTGATATGTATAAGGTCCAGGGTTGGTGGGATTCTAATGTTGTTTGTATTGTGTTCGTTCAGAATTGCCACTACCGTATTCGTTTTGTGCGGTTTGCTTTATGTATTTTTATACTGCATACACAATCTGTCAATACACAAGGGTGTGAATTGAATGTTAAACTGAGATTGTAATGGCAGGAACTGGTTGTAAATTCGTTTGTTTTGTTTTAAGACCCTCTTCCAGCACTAAAACATCTAAAACAGATAAAGGAATTAAAACCCGAAAAAGTATTTGTTGTCCTGAGTGTGTACTTTTCCCCAGGCTACACAAACAACACATTATCCAGCATCTGCAGATTTTTCCTTGTTTTTTGTTTTTTGCATCCAGCCTTTTTAGATTTGTTCAAGCTTAATTAGTACAACCCCTTCTATTTGAATGATTTAATTACTTCTTTATTAGTTTATGATTGATTGCTTAACATTAAAGGTATTTGGAGCAATTTTCATGTTTTTATTTTTTAATCAGTTAGTTTTGCTTTCATGTGCCTGCACCATGTTAACAAAGGCATCTAAAACTACTTAAGAAAGGCCTTTCACATCAAGGATCTGCTTGCACTCTGGACTTAGCCTCAGAACCTGCTCTTTTGGGCCAGGTTGCTGCTTCACCTCTTGTGACATGTGGAGCAGCCAGGTTTGAAAGTTAATAAATATGCAAAATATAAGTGTGACAGACAAAAAATGCACAGGCTGAAAGAAGTTAGTAAGAGTGGAGGGTGGCTTAAAAAGAGTGTGGTCCTCTATGTGAACAGAAATTTTAAGCCTTGTGTCCTGTTGCAGCCAACTTCTCTTCAGGAGATGCATTTACGGTGTCCCTGGGCCCACAAAACTTTAAAGTAATTTGCAAACAGCCAACTCAGGAAAAATTCTAAAAATATACTGTGTAAGGATTGTTAATTAAGCCACTTAAAAGTCAAGTGTTACGTACCCATGACACGTGACAGGTGTTGAAGCTATACTGGACTTAAGGTAGTGGTCTTGTGATGGTGGAGTGACATCATTTTCCTGCCAGTAGAGGTCATGTAACAGGTTTTTTTTACAGGGTATAAAAGGAGGACCCCTCCCTGTGAGGAGGGGCAGTTCGTGGCTGGATTTGCCATTTTGACTTCATGCCACTGCGTGATTTAATATTATGATGCCGTGTGGTTGAAAGATGGAGTTTTATTTAATGCCTAAAGTTTAAAAGGTCATTGCCAGCAGTTTCTTTATAACACTGCCAGTTAAAAATCAGTGGAGAGTGAAGATCGGAGTTCGGGAGTTAAAAGATCGAGGAAAGTCGATTTCGACGGTGAAACGGGTTCAACCTTGTTTGATCCTCATTCGGAAGGAATTCGTTGACTGTGCTCGTGTTAATCCCTGTGAAATAGCAGAAAGGATTGAGTACAGTGTTATAAAGGAAAGGTCAGTGCCTTTAAGCCGTTTCATTTCCATCTTCGTAAATTCTTCGTGGGAAAAGTATAGTTCAACTGGGAACCACAACAAGACGACGTGAAAGATAATTTAAATCATCTTAAAAAGTCTCTCCCTTAAATGGACTGTAAGCATTTTGAACTTTTGCAATACTACTTTGAAGAACTGTTTTTGCAACATCGCTTTAAGAACTGTTTAAGCTGCCGCACAGCAGCTGACTTCCGGTTACGTGAGTGGTTTGTTTACTTTTGGGGGTTTGTTTTTCAGTGTTTATAACAAATAACACGTTTATTAAACACTGAAAAACAAACCCCCAAAAGTAAACAAACCACTCACGTAACCGGAAGTCAGCTGCTGTGCGGCAGCTTAAACTGTTCTTAAAGCAATGAAGCTTAAACAGTTCTTAAAGCGATGTTGCAAAAACAGTTCTTCAAAGTAGTATTGCAAAAGTTCAAAATGCTTACAGTCCATTTAAGGGAGAGACTTTTTAAGATGATTTAAATTATCTTTCACGTCGTCTTGCTGCAGTTCCCAGTTGAACTATACTTTTCCCACGAAGAATTTACGAAGATGGAAATGAAACGGCTTAAAGGCACTGACCTTTCTTTTACAACACTGTACTCAATCCTTTCTGCTATTTCACAGGGATTAACACGAGCACAGTCAACGAATTCCTTCCGAATGAGGATCAAACAAGGTTGAACCCGTTTCACCATCGAAATCAACTTTCCTCGATCTTTTAGCTCCCGAACTCCGATCTTCACTCTCCACTGATTTTTAACTAGCAGTATTATAAAGAAACTGCTGGCAATGACCTTTTAAACTTTAGGCATTAAATAAAACTCCATCTTTCAACCACATTGCATCATAATATTAAATCACGCAGTGGCATGAAGTCAAAATGGCAAATCCAGCCACGAACTGCCCCTCCTCACAGGGAGGGGTCCTCCTTTTATACCCTGTAAAAAAAACCTGTCACATGACCTCTACTGGCAGGAAAATGACATCACTCCACCATCACAAGACCACTACCTTAAGTCCAGTATAGTTTCAACACCTGTCATGTGTCACGGGTATGTACCACAAGATTATCATTGATACATAAAATAACACAGTATTTCGTCGTCATCGTCGTGGCTATCCCTCAAGGTCAAGGATGATCGTCTTCATTCTGTTGATCGAGAGCGAAGACCTCTATGCATGTATTTGTTTAACGTGTTCTTGATGTTACACTCCAAGAAGCACAAGATAATTCACAAATCAACAAACTGATTCCAATGGCATAGAAACCACGATGATTGGAGCTGATGGATTTGTTGCAGCCTTCATCCGCCTTCACAGCCATTAAGTTCGAAGTAACTTCATCTGCCTGTTCCACCGTTGAGGTCTTGGTTGGATTGTTCTTTGTCAGGGACTTCACACTTGACCTTACTGCCATGGGTGACCCTACCAGAAGCACAGCTCCAACGGCATCTCGAGATCTCAAGGCCACACAAGCTTCTCCACCACAACGAGGTGACAATCCACGAGAAGACAGGGTATTTACCATAGCCAGAATTCAAAGTAGTTAATGGAGACACAACTTCCTCCTGCATTTTGTGTGTGTTACTCTGCATTTTCAGCATCTGCAGAATTTCTTGTGTGTAGAGATTGCAGATGCTGGAATTTGGAACAGCAGACAATCTGCTTGAAGAACTCAGTGAATTGAGCAACATCTTTTGGGGGAAAGGAACTCTCGACATTTTAATGGAGAATGTTAACAATTCTTTTCCTCCACAGATGCTGCTTGACCCACTAAGCCCCTCCAGCATATTACTTGTTGCTCGAAGTAGTTAATGACCCCTTCAGGCAGCGTTACTAGAGTGACATTTGCGTTGGAAGGTTCTACACATTATTTGATTTCATGTTCAACTGTAAACATATGAAAGAAAGTATAGGCTGCAACACACAATCCCAAAATGGCAATGCACCGTTTATTGAGGTTTAAAACAGTGCTGGTGATTGACCATCATGGTCTTTTTCTGCTGCACATGGATGGTGCAATTTTGATGTTTGCATGCAACGCTATATCTTTACAAGTTGGTGTTGGTGCATTTCCCTTTGGGCATGAAAACATGATGTGGATACATTTTTGACATTTAGGGGACACATAACATCCATCAAAATTCTATTAAAAAGACAATTTCATTCTCAGGAACCAATTTAGTTTTATTCGGCGTAAGGTACTATGAGGATCTAATCTAAATACCCAGACTAAATTCAATGTTCAAACATGTGTTGTTATTGATTAAAACATTTTGATCATTTCAGTCTACAGGTTAAAGTTAATTGTTAGTTGAATTGCTGCATGAGCACACACTACACTACATTATATTCAATCTGCCACTTCTTTGCCTGCTCTCCTAATCTGTCCAAACCCTTCTACAAACTCTGTAGTCCAGTTTATAGTCAATAAATCTCTGCCTTTAAATTGAACTGCTTTGTAAATCTAACAATTGCAATTCTAAATTATCCAAATCAATCCATGCAACATTTCTAAATTCAGTTTGTCTAATGTTACCCTATCTGCATATTTGGTAAAGTTTGCAGATTCTTCAAATTACCTGAATTTAGTGAGTCTTAAAGAAAATTGTTCAGTAGTTGAACCAATGGTGCTCAAAAATTGCATTTTTAGGGTCTGAATATCTGTTTTTTTTTCAGTAATTTCAATATCTGTCTGTGTTCTTTTAAGTTTGGGAAATATTGAAAAGTGCCATTTTCAATGTCAGGTTTGAATACTTCCAGTTTAATTTCAAAGGCTTTTATATTTTCAAATATAACATGAAGTGTTTTGGCCTGTAATTTGGTGTTCAAGTAATTTAAATGTGAGGAAAAATCTGCAAAATAACCATCAATCTACACATCATATAATTATTGATAAAATAAACTTCTCATTTGACAGAACCTCTACTAAACCAATGAACATAGTTGTGCACAAATAGTTCTATGAGCAACAAATTCAAATTGCTCAGTAAATTCTTAAATTGTATTTTTCAAAGTACACCCAGAAATAAAACTGGTTTCCTTATAATGTTATTTTCATCACTTAATAAATTTCAATATTACTTCAAGTTCCTTAAGGCCAGTTTTTGCACAAAAAGCCTCCTCATGTCCTATACAATCAAAGACTGTAACTGCATGTCAAACATATTTTGCAAAAAGATTGACAAACCTACCAAAACCAATCATGTGGAGTGGGCCATCATTTGTCATGTAAACTGGTTTTGAAAGGTTAACTTGTCAACCAGTCAACTCTTTTACTGCTTGCCTTACATATCTCAATTCCTATGTTCAGGTAACATTACTGAGTTAACCAATTCTTTGCATATTTCATCACCCCTACAAAGTCGAGCAATAATGGCTAACCTATTTGATGATGTAACATCAGTGCACTCATCAATACAATAGGAAATAAATCAATTAAATAAATTTACAAGAAGCTATTAGCTGTTTTTGTATTTTTGCTTCCATCATTAATATTTTATCTTTTCCTTTGTTTCTTCTCTTCACAGTGGTAAATCCTTAATGCATCATTATTTTTTTCTTTTTCAGGAAAACTGTCAAAAATGAAAGGAGCACACTCTAGACATGATTCTCCAACGTATTCCCCATCAGTTAGTGGTTTGACATGTTGAGCAGTAGTCTTTAAGACATCAAAACTAGTAGCAACTAACTTAGAGCTATCTGAAATAAATGTCATCAAAATATTTGACTGTACTTTTTCTTGCTGATTTCTCAAGAAATGAGTTCTTTTCGCCTTGCTCACTTTCATCACAAAGCCATTTATGAACAGTTCCGTTATGCCACTTTGTGGAGGAAGTCCCGCACACCACTGTTTTGGAACACAAGATACAGAACTCTTTAAGTCTTTTTTAATCATGCCAAATATTGCACTCCACCTCTCTGGAAAATCTCTGCTGCTTCTCCCATCATTTGAGCAGTGTTTTCTCGACTGGTGTATCTGACATTCTGAACAATCTGAAAAGGGTAAACACAATTTAAAAATATCTCATGGATTAATTTAAATAACATAGTTTATTGCAAAATGATATTCACAAAGGCTCTAAACTATACAGTATTTACCATTATTATCACTGAACATTCAGTGTTCACTCAGAGACAACAGAAAAAAATATAAGCAGATTGAAGCTAATGCCAACTGAACCAACCATTTACTTTCTAAATACTGACATGTACACCAGGTCTGTGAGGATTTGAAAACATTATGCAGGATGCTAATAATATTCACCACCACTGGTTCAGCATATCTTTAATCCCCTTGACTTTAATCCTTTAAAGTTTGGATGTTGATTCAATGATAAGACCATAAGACCATAAGATATAGGAGCAGAATTAGGCCATTTGGCCTATTAAGCAGCCATAAAGCTGCTTAACCACTGAAATGTGAGGATAATTATTGTGTAAAGCTCCCCTTGGTTATTTCTATTAAATTGAAGTCTAAACTTCCAGATTAGTCTTTGTTACCTAATTCATAAAGTTCTAATTGATTTCACAGAATTGTATAAATTTTGGACACTTAACTGAGGAATTTAAATGATGCAGTATTAAAACATGATTTTGTTTTAAAGTTGGAAATATTAATTCAAATATTTTATTAAAAGTGTGGTAAATTATTTTACTCAACATGCAATAATCTTTCTTATGATTTGAATATTCAACTTCATTTATATATAATCATAGAAAATGAAAAATATGATGACTGACCACTATGAAAAGGGATAAAATATCATCACAAACCCATTTTTTACTAAATATTAAATACAATTTGTAAGTTGCTTTCTTTGAAATAAAGTTATAAATCTAGCTGCATTCCATTTTTACTGAAACAATATTCATGTGGTATTTCAAAACTAGAAATCCATTTTACAATTCAATATTCTGTTGCAGGAAAACAAAAAATAAATTCTATTCAATTATGAAACCATTTTAACTATTTATTTTAAGTAACTTCTGTAGAAATCATAGTACCATCTATTTAGTCAAGGGCTAGGATCTGTTTCACCCATATATATTTGATATGCTTCTGGCACTGTACAATCAAAATCAGTGTGCTTTGCCCCATAGGCTCCAGTGGTGTCTGATTTATCATGCTTCACCTCAATTATGAAGAAAGCACAGCAGTACCCCTGCTTGCTGTGCACCCTGGGAGATTTGGCATAACATCTAAAACTTTGACTAACTTCTGCAGTTATATAGTGGCCTGGCTGCATAATGGCCTGGTATGGAAACACCAATGCCTTTGAACAGAAAAGACGGCAAAAGGCAACGGATTTGACCCAATATATCACATTTCAAGCCCTCCCAGCTATTCAGCACATCTACATGAAACACTGTTATGATTATAATCCATCATCAGAGAAGCCCGCCAGCCAGATCACGCTCTCTTCTCACTGCTGCCATCAATTAGAAGGTAGAAGGACTCACACCACAAGCTTCAAAAAAAGTTACTACCCTTTAACCATCAGGGTTTTGAATAAAAGGCAATAACTACACTCACTTGCTTCATCATTGAAATGTTACTACAAACAATGATCTCACTTTAAGGACTCTTCATCTCATTATCTCATTATTTATTTTTTATATATTTACATTTGCACAGTTTGTTGTCTTCTGCACTCTGGCTGATCTTTTATTGATCCCGTTATAGTTATTATTCTATAGATTTGCTGAGTATGCCCACAGGAAAATGAATCTCAAGAGTTGTAGGGTGACATACGTGTAATTTGATAATAAAATTTACTTTGAACTTTTGAACTTTGAAGTTCAAAGTTTGAGTAAATTTACAATCAATGAACATCATCATGTTATACATCATACATCATCATATACTGCTCTGACATTGCTTTTCTTTTGGGCACTCACAGTAAAACAACAAAATGCATTAGAATCAATGAAAACCACATAAATCAAAGACAGAGAAGCAAGCAATTTGCAAAAGACAACAAAACATGCAAATACAATAAATAGAGAGAAAAAATTAATAATAATTTAATAAGCATTCAATATGAGTGGTACCGTACTTGAAAGTGACTCCATATGTTGTGGAATCAGTTCAGTGTTGAAGTGAGTGAGGTGAGTGAAGTTATCAGTTCTGCTTCAAGAGCCTGATGTTTGAGGGATAATAGCTGTTGCTCTTGAACCCGGTAGTGTAGGACCTGACATTCCTGTACCTCCTTCCTGATGGCAGCAGCAAGAAGAGGGCATGGCCTGGATGACGGATGCCCTTGACAGTGCTCTTTGAAGATGTGCTCAATGGTGGGGAGGGCTTTACCTCCTATGGGCTGGGCCATATCAACCACTTCTTGTAGGCTTTTCCGTAGGCACCTCTGTATCCTTGTTATAATACAAACTGTCACTTCAAAGATTTAATGAAGGGTGCATGTAACAACTGAGATTTTATTGAGTCTGTTTTATTTTGCTATTTACAGTGATCATTTGTTTATTTACAGTGATCATTCAGTGACCAAAAACTGATCGTTAATTTTATTAGGTGCGAAATGCACTGAATTACCCCAAGGATATTAAAGGCACTATAACATTTTTTTATTATCAGTAATTTAGGAAAAGTGATGTTGTAAGCATTGAGGCACAATTTCACAAACACCGATTTTTAAAATTTATGCTTACAGGTTTGGCCAGTTAACAAGATCGAAGACTTTTTCTGGCTTCGTGTAAAGGATCTGTCATCTGAAGCACAGATGAACAGACCCACTTTGAAAATAATGAACTTGTAATTAGGAGACAGCAGGCTCAGGTTTGATTAATATTCATGAATTAGTAATGGCTTGGAGAGTGAACTTCAGCACCATGCACTTAAACTACTGTGAATATCAGATACATTAAAGACTCTTGATGTCAGAAGGATATTCTGTGGAAGGGCAATATACACACCCTAAAGATCCAGACTTATCTGTTACAACGAGATCAGCCACATCGTTCTTCCTGACATCCTGACTGGTGTACTCAGAATTTTTCCTGATTTGCAGTATGCATAACTTAATATAGTACTGGTCAGAAATGGGAACAAAATGATTGGTAAAGATGCTATGCCATAACTAGTGTTTGATTATAAAAGATTTAAGTTTAAAATAATGTGCCAAGTTTAAAATTCTCCCAAGATCAATGTGTTTGAAAATATAATATACCAAACATCTCATAATTACAATATTCATATTTCAATGTAATAATCATATATTTCATGTTTATTCCAATTGCCTTTTCATTGCCATTATTCTCATTGTACATACACTCAGTGGCCACTTTATTAGGTACTCTTGTATCTCTTAAAGTGTATGTTCATGGTCTTCTTCTGCTGGAGCCTATCCTCTTCAAGGTTTAATGTGTTGTGCATTTAGAGATGCCCTTCTGCACACCTGTGTTGTAAACTGTGGTTCTTTGAGCTACTGTCACTTTCCTGTCAGCTTGAACCAGTCTGGCCATTCTCCTCTGACCTCTCTCATTAAGAAGGAGCTTTCACCCCCACAACTGGAACTTTTTTTTTGCTCCATTCTCTGTAAACTCTAGAGACTGGTGTACATGAAAATCCTACTGGCACCAACAATCAGTCCATGGTCGAAGTCATTTAGATCACATTTCTTCCCCATTCTGATGTTTTGTCTAAACAACTGAATCTCTTAACCGTGGTTGCATGCTTTTATGTGCTGATTGCTGCCACGTGATTGGTTGCTTAGATATTTGCATTAACAGGCAGGTGTACCTAATAAAGTGGATACTGTGTGTATATCACAGAAAGAAATATCTATTTTCTGAGTATATATTCAATAAAGAAAAGAAGGAGTTGAGTTTATAATTTTTAGTATTCTCTAAGACTTAGGGTGAAATTGGCTGACAAAAGGACAGTGTGCATCCTTTACAATTTTTTTTCATTATTTCACAACATAATTGGAAATATGATTGCAATCCATCACATGTGTAATAACAAACCGACTTAGAAATTTAAGTTTGCCAGGAAAGGTGACCTTTCACTTTTAATTTGTTGGATTTTTTATTAAGGCAATTAATTTTGCATTCATTGAAAATAAATTATGGGCCAATTCAAAATACCAAGACATACTGGCAGGGACATATTTTCAACCTCTTTCAACAAGCTTAGGAATCATTTCTAACATTTGCCAGCTGAATATTAGTTTAAATAAAAAAGGATTAGTCGTCAGCTGGAAAACTTCACAACACTTTTATTACTGTACGAGTTAGATCTCAAGGACTGAAGTTAGATCTGAAGTTTCCACACAGAAAGAAAAAAATATGTAGAGGGTTTACCCCACTCATAGGCCCACCTTTATTGTCAAGAGAAAGAATAAAAAACATGTTTTATAGATGGTGCCTATATTGCAGAATGAAATTAGAATAAAATTTTAAAATATATAATGAAATAGAATGTTCTGGTCACAGCTCAGCAACAAAATAAATTAAGAAACCTGAATTGCTGTAAATAATTAGGTTGTAATGTGAAGGGTTAACTTGCTTGCCAATCAAAAGCCACTTCCATTGTGCCAGTCATTGACTGGTCATTTGAATGATGCAGCATCACTTTCCCATTGGTTGGCATCCGCGCTATGACATCAGCATCTGATTCCTGGCATCTCAATGGTATAAGAATAGCACTTGCAAAAGATTCTCTCTTTTGCTAGGGGCTCACTTCCGGCTGAGGTTGCAACCAGTGCTGATGAACCATTGGGAAAGACTGTTGCAGATATAGGAGGGCCTATGCGCCCACTTAGCTAAGTACATGTTTTTTGAATCTTTAATGCATTTGAGGGTTTCACTGTTTGTATATAAATGGTTAACATGCTTACTCGCAATCATTATCTTCTATCCCATTAACCAAACTTGCGAACCTGCTACCCATAACATAGGTTTAGCATAATTTGTGCATTTACTTTTTGTTTTTCTAAAACCCATATAGAAGGCCCTTCATAATTTCTAAAATTAAGTTATGAAGGACCTAATTTTATTTTGTTCCCACCGAAAACAGATGAGACTTTTTTTGTGAATCTAATGTAGATCTTTAATCTAGAACTATATGAAAAGTGGTGCAGTCTAAAATATTGTGGAAGTCATAGGGTCCCAAGTCTCTTGAATTTCTCCATTGAACATTAATGAGAAAGGAGTTAAGATTCCTTCTGATCCTTTTCTCTTCAACCAGTTAATCAATTAGTGATTGCTTATTTAAAAAGATCATATAAAATTTACATATATATTAATTTTTAAAAGATTAATTTTGTTTTGATGGTTGACTTAAGTATGCATTTGGAAAATGTCAAAAACAAGTTCTATTAAAGCAAATCCTATTGATAGTACTCGATCAATCCAGTGGTTCAGTCTGGTTGAAGGGCTCCAAGCCGGACTGAAATGTCAGGATGTAAAACTTCCTCTACCATGTCTCCTGTTATCAAATCTACAGTCATTGGAGAACAAGGTTGTGGGACTAAGGGCAATATTGCTGTATCTGAGAGAAATGAGGGATTGCTGAGTTCTGTGTTTCATGGAGACATGTCTCAATCAAGACACACTAGATAGGCCGGTAAGACCCAAGAGCATCTCGATACACTGGATGGACTGCACTGCTGATTTGAAGAGGGAAAAAGGTGGGGGTCTGGGTTTGTATGATAAACTTCTCATGGTGCTCAGATATACTGGTCTTGTAATACTTTTGTTCCCCTGACTTGGAAAACCTAATGATTAAGTGCCAACCATTTTACTTACTAGGAGAGTTCTCCTCCATGATCCAAACCACAGTTTACATACTACCAAAGGCTGGTTTAAAGCAAGCACTTACAATATGTTAATCAGATTTTTTAGAAGAAACCTCTATGCAATTATCATCAGCATTATCACCGGCTAACACCAGGGGCCTCAGCATATTCGATCACTGTTTAAGAATGCCTACCATTCCATGCTGGGCCCTCATTTCAGGAAATCTGACCATCTCGCTGTTCTCCTACCTACAGTACATATAGGCATAAACTAAAAAGATATCAGAGATAAGGACAACAAAAAGATAGTTGCAGGAAGCAGAGGAGAAACTATGGGACGGCTTTGAGTCAGTTCAAGGAACTCACTATAGAATCTGAACAAATTTGCCACTGTTGTCATTTACTTTATAAAAACAACATTTCCTCCACAATCTCCCTCAGCACAGGTGCACCACAAGGCTGTGTGCTTAGCCCCCTGCTCTACTCACTTTATACTTATGACTATGAGGCTGACCACAGCTGGAATGCTATATTTAAGCTATATTTGTTGGCCCAGTCAACGGCAGTAATGAAGCAGCATATAGGAGGAAATCTGAAAATCTGGCTGAGTGGTGCCACATCAACAACCTTGCACTCAATGTTAGCTAGGTCAAAAGCTGATTATTGAATACAGGTAGAGAAAACAGTAGGTCCAAGGGGCAGTGCTCATCAGGGGATCAGAGGTAAAGCAGGAGAACAACTTCAAATATCTTGGTGTTACAACTTCAGAGGATCTGTACTGGGACTAATGTATAAGTGGCATTACGAAAAATCATGGCAGAACTTCTACTTTCTTAGAAGTTTATGAAGATTCAGCATGTCCTCTAAATTTTTAATGAACTTCTATAGATGTGCAGTGGAGAGCGTATTTTCAGGTTGTATCACAGCTTGGTATGGAAACACCAATGCCCTTGAACAGAAAAGCACACAAAAAGTGGTGGATACTGCCCAGTCCATCATGGGTAAAGAATTTCAAAATAACCATATAAATGTAACACGAGTGAATCTGCAGATGCTGGAAATAAATAAAAACACAAAATGCTGGCAGAGCTCAGCAGGCCAGACAGCATCTATGGGAGTAGGTAGTGACGATGTTTTGGGCCGAAACCCTTCATCAGGAGGGACTGACTCCTGATGAAGGGTTTTGGCCCAAAACGTCGTCACTACCTCCTCCAATAGATGCTGTCTGGCCTGCTGAGTTCTGCCAGCATTTTGTGTTTTTACCATATAAATGTAATTACTTTTTGACAGTGTGTAGTTTATTGGTAACTTCAATAAAGCTTTTTAGATTTAACTCCATAATTATAATACTCATTGAGTAAATATATACTTAATTTAGATTTAATTTCATTTGCAAAGAGTGTCTTAAAAGCTGACTGCATGGAAATAAATGTAAATATCATAATTCCCAGCATAATACCATGAGCAACACTAGATATAGTAGTGGTTAAACATAAAGGCAGAATAATTTAGTTTTTTTATAGAAATTAGATGTTAAAACATGCTGAAGTTCAGGTTCAAGTTGAATAATCACGCATAGAGCTAAATGAAGCAGTGTTACTCTGGAGCCAAGGTGCAAAACACGATATCAACAGCACACAGCACATACGGTTATCATAATAGAAAAATATTCAGTCACACAAGAATACATGGTCCAGGTCCCTGAGTAAATGATATGTCCACATATAAAGGAATAAACCAATAGGATGGACTGCCAAATGCATCTTGGATCACAAGATACATAAGGGTACGGCAAGGCAAACATGTTAAACATATGTCAGGCGTGTAGGAATAAAATAACAAGGGAAATCAAGAAAGCAAAACGAGGGCATAGAAAATTAATGTTAAGTAAAACAAATAAATTAAGATGACAAGATATTGGAGCAGAATTAAGCCATTCAGCCCATTGAATCTGCTCTATGGTTCCATCATGGTTGATTTATTATCCCTCTCAACCCCATTCTTCTGTCTTCTCTCCATAACAATTGATGCCCTGATTAATAAAGAACCTTTCAACCTCTGCTTTAAATATACTCAATGACTTGGCCTCCACAGCCATCTGTCACAATGAATTCCACAGATTCACCATCCTCTGGCTAAAAAGGAATTCCACCTTTTCTCTGTTCTAATTGGACGTACATCTATTCTGAGGCTGTGCCCCCAATTCCTAGACTCCCCAACTATAGGAAACATCCTCTCCACATCAACTTGATCTCACCCTTTCAGGATTAAATAGGTTTCAATGAGATTCCCTTCCCCCCACACTCATTCTTCTAAACTCCAGCGAGAACAGGCCCAGAGCCATCAAACACTCCTCATACTTCAACCTCTCTCCAAAGCCAGGAACATCTTAACGAGATAAGAAGCCCAAAACTGCCCATGCTACTTCAAGTGCAGTCTGACCTATGCCTTACCTCAGTATTACGTTGTCGTTTTTATATTCTAGTCCTCTTGAAATTAATGCTAGTATTGCATCTGTCTTTCTTACGACCGGCTCAACCTACAAGTCAATCTTTGGGGAATCTTGCATGAGAACTCCCAAGGTCCTTTGCACCTCTGACTTTTGAATTTTCGCCTCATTTAGAAAATGGTCTGCACCATTATTCCTTCTGCCAAAGTGCATGACCATACACACCCCTACACTAAATTCCAGTGGTTTATGATTACAGAATGAAGAAGGGAATAACTGAGGAAAGAGTAGAATCTCTTGAGGACCAAAAAAAAATAACTCAATTGTCGGATGTGGCACCAGTCTGAGACAGCATGGACATGTTAAGGAAAAGCCAAATATAGATACTAAAATGTTCATTGAGTTAACAAGTGTGGGGAGTCAATGTGGGTAAAAAAAAATGCAGTCTATATGGAGCTGACATCATAAGCTGTTTGAAAGAAAAAGTCTGTGGGATTAAAGGGAGAATGGAAAATTGCATCCAGAATGGTGTCTGTGACAGGAAGCAAAATGCAAAGGGTGGCAGGCGTTTTTGCAACTGGAAAGTTGACACCGGTATGATTCCTCACTCTCAGCAGTCAGTCCATGGCTTTTTGAAGCAAGTATTATTGATTTACACCTGAATCAAGGAAGCATAATAGAGAAGTTCACAGATAATGCAAAAAGTGACTGGTTGGTAATGCACAAAGATGTCAGAATGCAGAATGCTGATCTCAGAATCAGAATCAGGTTTATTATCACCGACGTGTGTCGTGAAATTTGTTAACTTAGCAGCAGCAGTACAGTGCAATACATAATATAGAAACAAAATAAGAAATCAATTACAGTAAATATAAAAAATGTATATTAAATAGATAATTTAAAAGTAGTGCAAAACAGAAATAATACATGTAAAAATTAATGTAGTGTTCATGGGTTAAATGTCTATTTAGGAATCGGTTATCTATAGCTTCTGGTTTGGGAATGTACAGCAAGTTTTCGTAGGCACACACTCATCCACACAGGTTTTAATGAAGTTAGCAACAACTGGAGCATACTCATCCAGATTCAAAGATAAATTCTTGAATACTGTCCTGTCCACCGATGATAAACAGTCGATGATAAAGTGCTCCTGTGCTTCCCTTGTCCACACCTTCTTGGTCCTCACTATTGATGCGACAGTCTTCAGTCTCTGCCTCTACCCTGTTTTCATACACACACCTGCATCTCAGACCAGCAACCATGTTTCCTATGAAGAGTCCAGCAAGAAATACAGTGGCAACTGGCATTGTTTCTGTCAGTTTTATACAGCGATAGATTATTCAATTGCATTAAGACATCTTTATTAACAGTACAGACCTTGGAAGCAGTTGTGATTCTTAGCTATATCAGACTGAAATGGGAATATTTAATCATATCCATCGAGCTGTGCTGCATGAGATCGTGTCTCTAGGTACCCTGGAAGAAGAGGATATATTTAATTCCATCCCAGTTGGAATAATGAACAGGTATGAATATCAAATGGGTCTTCATATGCAAATATAAAAAGGATAGAAATGTTTTGATTATTAATCATTCTTTGAAAGTTTACACTAAATATGAGTGAAATAGTTGCACACCTTGTTCAGCTATAGAGTTGATTCTGCCCTTTCACGCTCACGCAAAGTGCACTGCTAAAAGCCACAGGCACGCAGCTCTTAATTTACTGTCTATTAAATTTAATAGATTGGAAATCATTGGCTGTATGCTTATGATTTGCTACAAAGCACTTACTACGAGCATGAGAAAATGAAATTGGCCCTGTGATGAATGAAAGATATTTTAATTTTGATATAGAGTGCTATTGAGGCAAATTCAAAATATTCTATATGACCTGACCATGGAAACTCATTTCTTAAGTAACACACATTGCATGATACAAGTCCTTTTCTATTATGTAAGCTTTTGACTTTCGCTGTTTAGTTTCTTCTTGAATTGCCTTGTCATTTGAAGTACAGCAACAGCTTAAAATGGAAGCCAACATGTTGGTCCTAATTGATTGTATAACAATATGTCAAGAGGCAGAATAAGATTATGTATAATGAAAACAGAAGTATCAAAGTTCTGGAGGAAAGCTTGACAAAGGGTTATATTTGAAATAACCAGATATTTATTACGAAAGATAGCTGTCCAGTAGGAGGTCATCAAAGTAATGTATGGATCTATTTGTTTTAGAGTAATGACTCCCTTTAGCATTACGTATGGACTGATAACTTACCCATGTGCATTGATCTGTTGTCTACGCATGCGCATTGACCTGCTCTCTTTCTCTCTCTCTCTTGCTGCAAAGTGAATGCACCAGTTAAAGCCATTTCCATGCGCATGTCTTTATTTAATTGATATGGTGTTGTACTGTAGGCAGCCATCGATCCTAGAGGATCATGGGTTTGCGCCTCTGGTGGACTGGGTGGGAAGATTTGAAGAGCCGGCTGTTACCCCTCTCCACATCACTGATGTAGTTCAAGGGAAGGGCAAGTACCAATACAGTTTGGCACCAGTGTCGTCACAGAGGTTGCCAGAGTGAAGCTGTAAACAACATCAAACTGCCTTAGGGACCCCGGCTCTGGATTTCTTCCTCAGGGTTTACTCCCAAAGCCTTTCCCATGGGTGGGTGTGGCTGCAAGGCAATGGAGATTTAAAATCAGAGTTTTCCTTCTCCTAGGCGGGCTGCCACCCAAGGCTGCCACCTGCCCGAAGCAACTGGTTTGGAAGCACCAGTGGTCTGCCTTTGCCCCATCTCTTCTCAGTAGAAACAGTTCCACTGGGCCTAGTAGCTAAGCCACATGTGAAGGCCAAGAGTTGGGCTTGGTTGTCAGAGGCTGTTTGAGATCTCATGCCGCTTGGAGCTTATCCCCACTACCCCCACCAGCTATGCAACCTTAGGAACTATAGTTGTACAGACACAACAAGTTACTATCACAATTGAAAACTCCCGAAATTGTTCAAAAAGAAGTTTAGATGACCTGAAAGTAAATCACAGGACTGATGTTTCAAATGAAAGCCACTATTTATCACCATTTTCCCTTCATGAGAGCATGAGAGAGAGAGAGAGAGAGAGAGAGAGAGAGAGAGAGATCTGCTTATGAACAATGTAGATGGACACTTGTGTTAACTAAATTAAATGCAACCTCATCGATATGAACTTTAGTGAGGACAAAGCCAGAGGAAATGCTGAAGTCAGCATCACTAGCATCACTAGCATCATGTGCTGAGAAATGGCAAATCCAGGACTAACTTGAATTACTAAACAGAAGTTATGCCATGCAAATTTTAAAAAAATTATGACATGAATTTTTTTAACTTTTACAGAAATCTTCCCTGCATTCAGGGAACACCTCAGAAAGGTTTGTTTTTATTCACAAAGTTATAACATTCAACCACTAAGCAGCTAACAACTCATTTACAAATAGCAAATTGATCTGCAAAATATTGATTCAGAGATGCTAACATATCTGTCATTTGTCACTTTGTCATTTTGGCTTTCAATATACCATCTTTCATGAGAAATATTGAAACAGGAACCAGATGACATTTGAAAGTGATGGCATGTGACAGTTATTTTATACAAAAACCAAAATATTTTATATGATTCATAAAAACATATTTTATTCAGTAAATTAATTCACTGTCAAATAACTCTTTAAATTTTTATTGCAGCCTGATCTTCCCTACACTGAAGTTCTTGCAGTTGGATGATCTTATAGTTTTAGATCTATAAATTTTATTTTATAACTGTTGATATGCATTTCAGAGTGTTAGAATGTATATCCTCTTGTCAGGAAATGTAGAGGATGCTTAACCCGAGCACAGATTTGTGAAGATGATTTAGCGGTGATGGTTCATTTTAATAATAAACTGAAAACTAACAAGCCACAAAGGGCTGCAAAACAAGAGAAAACAGATTCTTAACATGACAAGGTAACTGAATGCTGGCTGGTTTGATTGGTGAACAAAGACTGTGACTGCGAGCTGGGTTCAAATAGGCTGTAAGTGATTGTTGTAAATGAGTAGCAGGTGATTCATGTTAGCTGGGAAGAGTCTGGGGGGGGGGGGGGGGCTACCTGCCTGTGTAGGCCTGACAGGAGCCCCCTCTACAACGGGCATCCAATAGCCCAGGGCGATCCAGGAGGGTCTACTGATCCAGCAGATGGGTCCCAACTCTGCAGCAAACTGGATGATCAGGTAAAATGAGGATCAATAGACAATAGGTGCAGGAGTAGGCCATTCGGCCCTTTGAGCCAGCATCACCATTCACTGTGATCATGGCTGATCATCTACAATCAGTACCCCGTTCCTGCCCTCTCCCCATATCCCTTGACTCCGCTATCTTCAAGAGCTCTGTCTAACTCTATCTTGAAAGCATCCAGAGAATTGTCCTCCACTGTCTTCTGAGGCAGAGCATTCCACAGATCCACAACTCTCTGGGTGAAAAAGTTTTTCCTCAACGCTGTTCTAAATGGCCTACCTCTTATTCTTAAACTGTGGCCCCTGGTTCTGGACTCCCCCAACATCGGGAACATATTTCCTGCCTCTAGCGTGTCCAAGCCCTTAATAATCTTATATCGAGATTGTGAGTGGAATCCAGAGGTAACCCAAAAGGAGAGGAGTGTTAGGTGAATCAATAAGAAAGAACTGGATAGACTTGCGGTGCTCTCCGATGCTCATGTGCACATTCTGATCATCTTAGACCCCAAGGGACATCCGTCAGTGGCCATGATGCAGAAGGTGTTTAAAATAGGCTCAGCAGGGAATACAGGCTGTATACAGCGTTCAGACCAGAAAGCTTGCCTACTGTGCCGGAATCCACCGGAGCCTTCTGTGTGTGCGTAGAGCATCCAGATGTAGAGAAGGACAGAGAGAGCGAGTCCGCTATGGTGCTGGAATGAGATGCTGGGGGAGCTTAGCAGATAGAAGTCCCTCGTTTCTACCTGGTGGTGCCATTTTCCCAGACACGGGGGGGCATTTGATGCAAGGGTGGTTGGCTCCTCTGCACAAGTTGTTTCTCCACCAATGCTCGTGCCCTTGAGGACTTAAGGGAGCTCTCCCTACCTACCTGCATTCTGGGGGCATTGATGATGGGGGTCCTGCAGACTGACATGACTCTGGAATGGAACTGGGTTCAGGCTGGTGATCTAGCAGGTTGTTCCATAAAACACTGATCAATATGGAGGACCAGAATGATGAGGCTTCCGAGCTCCATGGGCATCTCCCAGGTAGACAACTCGTATGTCAAGTGCTCCAAGAGGCTATGATAGTAACGGGTCAGCAACCCTTCTTCATTGCAGCCACAATCTACCACACGGGACCTGATCTTCACTGCATCATGCGTGAGCCTTGCCACAGGCAAAGTATCCAATCGGGCCTCCCTTCAACTTCCCGGGCAGTCGAAAGCCCTCGCAATTTTCATGCTCGAAATCTCAGCCGTGAATTCATCACATTTATTGCAGATGGCGGCTTTATTGTTCCAGCTGCCCTGGTCGGAGGTTGCCTAGTTAAGAGAGAGATGATGAAGGCGATCTTGCCTTGATCCACTAAATACAGAGATGGCTGCAGCTCAAAATGCAAGCTGCACTGGGACAGTAAGTTGCAGTGTTGGGTTTGGGAGCTGTTGAAACTTTTGGACATTGGAATGCCAGGCTCCCAGGGAGGCATTCAGATCACTCTCAACCTCTTCTGGTATCCTCACACTGATATAGAAGAAAGCACATTAGCATATTCGCTTTCTTAGGCATTATGTCGATAAAGGTTCTCTTGAACTTCTACAGATGTGCTATAGAAAGTATTCTAATGGATCACATCTCAGCCTGATAGCCAACTGCTCTGTTTCTGACTAAATAAATCTATAGTATAGTAGACATACTTCAGTCCGTTATTCATCACTTCCTTCCATTAAGTCCATTTTCACTGTGTGTTTCCTCTGATAAGCTAATGATATCATCAAGGATGTCTTCTCACCCCTTCCACTGCAGACCTCTCACTGAGAGCTGCTGTGTGGCATCCCTATTCCCCCTTCTTGAATCCACAATAAATTCCTTGGTCTTACTGATTTTGAGAACAAGGTTGTTGCAAAACCATTCAACCAGATGATCTATCTCACTCCTGGACACCTTCTCAACACCAGTTAAGAATCTGCAAACAACACTTGTGCCATCTGCAAATGGTGTTTGCACTGTGCCTAGCCACACAGTCATGAGTATAGAGAAGCAGGATAAGCGTGCATCTTTGAGGTGTGCGTGTGTTAATTGTCAGCGAGCAGGAGATGGTATTCTGATTCGCACTGACCGTGGTTTCCTGATGAGGAAGTCAAGGATCAATCACAGAAGGAGGTACAAAGGTCCAAGTTTTGAAGCTTCTTCATTAGTCTGAGAGAATGATCATGTTGAACACTAAGCTATAATTAATAAACAACAACCTGATATAGATATTGCTCTTGTCCAGGCAGTCTAAAGCCGTGTGGAGAGCCAGTGAGATTGCATCCACTGTAGACCTGTAATGGTGGTTGGCAAATTGTGGCAGATCCAGGTCCTTGCTAAGGCAGGAATTAATTCTAGCCATCGCCAACTTCTCAAAGGATTTCATGAGAATCGATGGGACTGCTATTTGCTGAAGAAGATGTAAAATGAGGAAGGCAAATGTGATCTTAGCAAGAGGACTAGAAGATAAAAGCAAGAATATTATGTAGAGACTTTATAAAGCACTGGTGAGGCCTCATGTGGCGTATTATGAGCAGTTTTGGGCCCCTTATCTTAGAAAGGATGTGCTGACGTTGGAGTGGGTTTAAAGGAGGTTCACGAAAATTATTCCAGGATTGATTGGCTTGTCATACAAAAAGGATTTGATGGCTCTGTGTCTGTATTCACTAGAATTCAGAAGAATAAGGGGTGACCTCATTGAAACCTACTGAGTGTTGGAAGACCTTGATAGTGAATGTGGAAAGGATGTTTCCTATGGTGGGAGAGTCTGGGAGCTGAAGACACTGCCTCAAAATAGAGTGGCATCCTTTTACAATGGCGATGAGGAGGAACTTCTTTAATGGTGAATCTGTGGAATTTGTTGTCACAGGCAGCTGTAGAGGCCAAGTCTTTGCGTATATTTAAGGCAGAGGTTGATAGATTAGATTTATTTAATGTATTGATAGATTATTGGTTTGTCCGGGCATGAAGGGATGCCGGGAGAAGGTAGAAGACTGGAGCAGAGAGGAAAAATGGATGAGCCATGATGGTGGTGAAGACTTGATGGGCCAAAAGGCCTAATTCTGTTTCTATATCTTACGGTCTTATGGTCTAAGAAGAGCAGGACAGTCCTTATCCCAAAATCTGATGACAGTGTAAATTTGAAATCTGTTGACATCTGGTGTCCTATAACAATTGGCCCAATACTTTTGAGATTATTCTCAAAGATTCTGGCCAACTGTTTGACAGATGCAGTTGTCTTTCATCGTACTGGCATGTATGATGCCCTTTTGAAACAGGTGGGAACTTCTGACTGCAGCAGAGAGAGACTGAAGATGTCCTTGAACACTCCAGCCAGTTGGTTGGCACAGGTTTTCTATACCCTGCCAGGTAGAGCATTGGGGCCTGGCGTCTTCTTGAAAGATACTCTGGTGTCAGTTTCTGAGACAGATATCACAGGGTCATCAGATGCTGCAGGGATTTGCGCAGGTGCTGTTTTATTCTTGTATCTTTGCCTCTACCTCTCTCGATTATTCTGTTATTTTGATTTTAGTGTTTGTTGTTGCTGTCCACTATAATCTTTACACCCTTCTACTGTTTTATACTCATTATTGTAATTATATTTACTATGTTTATTGCTTACTCTGTAAACTTCTTGCAAATAAGGAATTTCATTGCAGCTGGTATATATGACAATAAACTAACCTAATCTAACCTAGTCTGATCGCAAGACTAATATTAAAATAGTGTTACAAACTGGAGCATGTGTATAATTTCTAGCATTCAAACACTGGTGTTTTCTGAATGCTTGAAACCTGCTTTTCCATTTCCGATATAGTCTCAGTCCACTTTATTAGGGACACCTGTACACCAGCTCTTTAATGCAAATATTTAATCAGCTAATCATGTAGCAGCAACTGAATGCATTAAAACATGCAGACATGGATAAGAGGTTCGGCTGTTATTCAGAGAAAACATCAGAATGGGGAAGAATTGTGATCTAAGTGATTTTGCCTGTGGAATGATTGCACCGGACAACAAAGATATTGCTTCCTGAATACTTTGGGGTGTACCTTATGGATTTGGACTGCCTATCATGAAAATCACCATACAATTTCCTTATCATGCACTATTTTTTGAAATCCCCTATATTTCAATTCATAATTCAAGTCAATTAAAATGTTGCCCACAATGTAAACTGAAAAGTTTTCTATCTTATTCATGCATTCCTGGGCGTGCTTAGGCAAGGTGGATACTGAATGGCAGGGCAGGTTTTAGAAAGGCTATAAAAACATCACGCACACACTGTTCTATGCATTGTGTTTACAGGTATATCAGTTTGCGATCACATCGAAATGCATGCTCCATGTACATAGCATATTATGTGTACTCATTATAATAAAGTAATTATACTTTTAGGAATATTTGTGATAGCAAAATGTCTCGCCAATGTTGTGAGATACTTTCTATTATATTCGTGACAATTATACACTTAAGACAGAGCATGACTCCTCTTACTAAGAAAGCCTCTGAACTTCACTTTGGGTGTAAAATTGGTGACCAAGCCAAAGCCCGGGCTGCTCACATCTGCTGCGCCACATGCACTGTCAGTCTTAGAACTTGGCTCAGAGGTACTCGGAAGCCAATGCCATTCGCTTTCCCAAGATATGGCAACAGAAGAAGGATTGTGTGACAGATTGCTACTTCTGTCTGATCTGGTTTCTCTGCTAAAAACAAGAAATCCATTGAATACGCCAATCTCCCTTCAGCCATGGAGCCACATGCATACCTGTGCCACATGACGATCGTCTTCCAGAACTGAAGCCATCAGAGATATGGGTTCTGGAGGCTGCGGATAAAGATGTCGTGATGCAAGAGCCAGAAATAAAAAAATGACACTGATACTGTTGCAGAATTTGATCACTTTAATTCGAATGAGCCTCATCTGATAACTCAATGTGAATTAAATGACCTGATCAAAGACTTGGGTTTGTCAAAGGAAAAAGCAGAATTACTAGGTTCAAGACTGCAAACAGAAATCAAACAGGTCATAATGACAGGCAACTTGAAGAACTTCTGGTGCAACTCGAGAAAATCACATGGAAGTCATTTAAGGGTATTGCTGAAAATTTTCTTGGCAGCTACAGAGCACCAAATTACTTGTAGCTGGTTGACAACATGTTTCAAGCATATAAAACCATGAAGTGCAACATGTCCCTAAAGATTCATTTTCTGCATTCCCATTTAGACCTCTTCCTTACAAATGATGGCACTGTCAGCGATGACAGTGAAAGCTTTCACCAGGACATTTCAGTCCTGGAGAAACAGTATCAGGGCAACTAGGACCCACCAATATTGGCCAATTATTGTTGGACACTTAAGGAAGAAGCCTCAGACACTGAGTACAAATGAAAATCATCAACAAATCACTGTTTGCTTAGTTGAACTATTGCAAAGTGTCAGCACCATTATGTGATTAAACACATTATATTCGATAAAAGATAATTTCTTGTTCCTCCATCTTCCTATGTTATACAAGAGGTATGAAATTACATTTGTATTCAGTTTCAAGCAGGCTATCATAATCACAGAAAACATCTAAGGAAGCAACAGATTAGAAAAAAATTGCTGTCCGGTGTTGGTGCCTGACTTGGTAGTTTGAATATCTCAGAAGTTGCAAACCTCCAAAGAATAGTGCAAAGTACAAAAACAAAATCAATGAATGGCAGATCCATCAGCAAAAATGCCTCGTCAATGAGTGAAGTCTAGAGGAGAATAGCCAGACTAGTTCAAGCTGACAGCAAGGTGCTGGTAACTCAAGTAATCACACATTACAACAGTAACGCTGAACACACAATACGTCGAACCTTGAAGTAGATGGCGACAGCAGCAGAGGGCCATGAACATAGACTCAGTGCCACTTTATTAGATACCATTGTAATTCAATGGTAATTCAAAAAGTTTCGAAGTATATTATTATCAAAGTATATATGCAGTATACAACCCTGAGATTCTTCTTCCCACACGATTATAAGGAACTTTAAGAAAAAAAACTAAAAGTTGGCAGGTTAATTGTAACGAGAGTATCACTTTAGGATTTGGCTTTAATATTTAACTAATCTATACCCCTTCTGCCACAGAGCCTTCTGCTCCATCCAAGATCTGAACTGTTCAGAATATAACCTTTATAGTTATTTATTTATACTATCCTCAATAAATCTGAGAAGTCTTTTGTTCCTTAATATTTTATTAAAATTGCCAACAGCAAATGGTTTGGCAAGGCCCACAACTGAGGGAAAATATCTATTTATGAATTGCTTTACTTAAAAGATTTTCTCTCTCAATCTTTGATTCCGGTTTTAACATTTTCATTTTGTAAACTGATTCCAACTCGACAATATTCAAGATAGTTTAGGCAACAGCTGACACATTGATATTTTCCAGCCATCTTGAAGATTGATCACACTGAGTAATTTAACATTCAACATAGTCCATGTCAGCTGTCAAAATGCATTGAACAGTTAACTCTTTGGCTGCAATATTCTGTGGTTTTCTTCCTAAAGCAAAAACATTAAAGTAAGGAAGAAGTAATAATTTTCCAACATTCTGATATATTGTGCAGAGTACCTCTAAACTTCACTTGAGGGAAAACTGAGTTCACTCACTCATGTCAGCTATCTCAGGAGGTAGTACATTAGCTTCTGAGACAGAAAGCTGTGGATTCAAGTCCCATTCCAGAGAACTAAGCATGAACATTTAAGATAATGTTCAGTGAGTACTCATAGAGGTGTAAAAGATCTCATGGTACACTGTTGAAGAAAAGTAGAGGAGTAATCCCTGTTGCCTTCACAAATATTTATCTTCCTATCAATGCCAATTAGGAAAAAGATCACAGAAGAAACGTGTCTTTAGTTCAATGTGTCTTTAATTTCAGTACAGACATTATGTCTGTTACTGAAATTCATTGGCATCACTTTTCTGCCATTTGCTTCACAGTACCTATGGAGAATATTTCTCTTCTTTTGTCCCAGAAGCACACAAGAAATGATTACCACCATATGAGGACATTTCTTAAGCTGTTTTTCAGAGAGGACAACAAAACCAGAAATGGAATTGAAAAACTTCTATGAAGTGAAACAAGAGGCATTTTTTCAACCAAGGATCTGAGAAAATTTTATCTTTGTTTATTGACCTTTTGAGGCCTTCCATTGGTCGGGGTCTATCATGGATGTTGTGTTGCAGCTGTCTGCGTGATATGACATGGAGAGCAAGCTGTTGCCCATGTAGCAGCACACACAAAATGCTGGTGGAACACAGCAGGCTAGGCAGCATCTACAGGAAGAAGTACAGTCAAAGTTTCAGGCCTAGACCCTTTGTCAGAACACCTGCTGTGCTCCACCAGCATTTTGAGTGTGTTGCTTATACTTCTTCCTATAGATGCTGCCTGGCCTGCTGCGTTCCACCAGCATTATGTGTGTGTTGCTTGAATTTCCAGCGTCTGCAGATCTCCTTGTGCTTGCCCATGTAGCAGGCTCCCCTTCTCCAAGCAGCTGATAAATCCAAAGGAATGGCAGAGACCGATACAGTTTGGCAGTATTGGCATCACAGGAGTGTCCAGTCAGCATTGAACTCAATAGAGGACTGCCTTGGGAACTCCAGCTCTGGATTTTTCCTCAGGGGTTTACTCCTGAAGCCTTACCCAAGTCAGCAGAGGTTCGAGATCAGAGTTTCCCTTCTCCTAGATGAGCTGTAAACCATGGCTGATGAGCCCCATCTGCCCAATGCGACTGATTTTAAGTTGCCGGTAGCCTGCCTTTGTTCCTTCACATGTCAGCAGAATCAGTTCTGCCAGGCTTTGTAGCTGAAGCCACATATGCAAACTAGGAGCTGGACTTGGTAGTCAGAGGCTATTTGAGACACATGCCATTGGGGTGGAGCTTTTCCCCATTATCACCCTCGGCTATGACAACCTTAAGAAACCATTTACAATAACGCAATCCACAGACCTAAACTTCCCTTAAAAAGATCTTCATATTTTTTCCAGTTTTGTGATCATTATTGATCTGGACATGTACGGAGAAGTAAACAGTACAGAGTGAGCTACGTTACTGTACTTAAAGTGTAACCGGGTGACCGTCGAATCTTATTCACTATCGTTAAAAGTGTACTTAGGCATCCATCTGTGTAATACTAGAATAGTTGTCTGTGCTTGGGGACAGTGGGGAGACCATTTTGTTTTCTGCAGAAGAAGCTGGTGGGACTTTGGGATTAAGTTCCTCCCAGAGATACTGGGCATGGTGAGGAAAGGTGAGTATTAATTGACGATATCCATGGGAATTCATTTATGCTTGTTGGCGAATCGAGAATATCGGTAATTTGACATGTTTTACTTGTGGTTGCTTTAGATTTTCACGAGTGAAGGCATCGGCGCTGGATAGCGTGGCTTGTGCGTAGTTCCTCACCGGCCAAGTAGGTCAGTCTTCCTGTAATTTAACTATCAGGCAATATCTTGTAAAAGTTGTGCCAAAGTGTATCTTTTGTCTAACTTTATTGTATCATGACTGACTGTGAATGTAACAGCGCAACGTGAATGTTTAGTCTCGGGTTGGAAGTTAAGCACGTGCGGGAGTAGACGTCTTACATGAGATGTATTCGCTTACATTTTCGTTGGTATGTATAAGGTCCAGGGTTGGGGGGATTCTAATGTTGTTTGTATTGTGTTCCTTCAGAATTGCCACTACTGTATTTGTTTTGTGCAGTTTGCTTTATGTATTTTTATACTGCATACACAATTCGTCGATACACAAGGGTGTGGATCGAAGATGAAATTGAGATTGTAACGGCAGGAACTGGTTGTAAATTCGTTCATTTTGTTTTAAGACCCTCTTCCGGCACTAAAATATCTAAAACAGATAAAGGAATTAAAACCCGAAAAAGTATTTGTTGTCCTGAGTGTGTACTTTTCCCCAGGCTACAAAAAAAAGTTTCCCTCCACCTTACACGTCCATATCTTAAAGCTTTGCTTGCACTCCCAGGGGCTTCTGCAGAGAAGGCAGAAACAGACATTGCAACACACTCAGAAATGGAATTATTCAGGTAATTTGAATAACAGCACATGTTCCTGAATCTGTCAAGCTGCAATGTCAGACAGCACTGCAATCCCATGGTATGAAAGTGTTTATTTGATAATGGGCGGCACAGGAGTGTAGCAGGTAGCATAACACAATCGCAGCGCCAGTGACCCGATGTCAGTTCCATCACTGCCTGTGGGTGCTTTGGTTTCCAAAGATGTACGGTTTAATAGGTTAATTGGTCACATGGATGTAATTGGCCAGCCACGGGCTCATTGGACTAGATGGGCCTGCTGCTAAATAAATAATGCTCATTATACAATCAAATTCAATGTTTGCAAGCAGAGGTAAACTAATGACTGACCTTGAAGCATGCTGCCAGTTTTTGTTCTCTCTCTGTGATTTCTGTGGAATGGCTAGACATAAACATTAGCCAGTAGGATTCCAGATCATGGGGCTCTCTGGCATGACACAGCTATAATGTCATAAAGCTGGCTGTGGTCCTGATCAAAGACTGCATGCTAAAAAGAGAACTCATGCAATTTTAAGCTGTATTGTCAGCATTTTACAAAGGATGTATTTGGATAGAGGACATGGGAACATAAGAGAAAGGGGCAGCAATTAGCTAAATGCTCCCTCTAAACTGCTCCACAATTGTGTAGGATCAATCTTGATGTCAACACAACTTTCCCATTCTCTCCCCAGAACTCATAACTTCCTGTGCTTCAAAGATTGGAATAGAAGCAGAAATCTCTAAAATAAGACTCCTTGATATTTTTATGACATCTATTATTTTGAAATATTTATCTGAGAAAATTACAGTACAAATAAATATTATTTTAATGAGCAGTTTCCTATTCCATCTGGGTAACCAATCTTACAGCATGACCATTGATTTCTCACCCCTCCCCCTTCTTCAATTCCCCAATTCCCCATTCTGGTTCCCTTCTTACCTCTTCTTTTCTGCTCATTTGCCGAATGCCTCACTCTAGTGCCCCTCTTCCTTTCCTTTCTCCTATAATCCACCCTCCTCTCCTATCAGATTCCTTCTTCCCTTAACCCTTTTGCAGCCTTCATCTCCCAACTCCCCCTCCCCCAACCCAGGTACTTTCACCCCTCACCTGGCTTCACCAATCACCTCCCAGCTTGTACTCATTCCCCACCCTTACCTTCTTATTCTGGCTTTCCTTTCCAGTTCTGATGAATGGTCTCAGCTCAGATCGTTACTCTTTATTCCTTTCCATAGACGCTGCCTAACATGCTGAGTTCCTCCAGCATTTTGTGTATGTTACTCATTTTGCGTGTCCAAAAGAGTTTTAGGTCAGCATTTGAAAGAAGAATTATATTTTGTCATGTCTTTATAAACAGGCTTGGACTAAATGCAACAAAATCTGACTCTAAACTATTTTACACTGAGATTAGATCATGAGTCCTTTGTACTATCATCACTTTTACTGATCTCCCCAGCAAAGGAGGCCACAAGCCCTGCACAAGAGCGTTGAGTAGACAGAGATATCTACATTAAATTACTGAGAAATGCTGATGTGGTTGTCAGTGCTTATCAATTTCACGGCAGAATAGATGCTGCCTCTGTTTGTTCCATCATCATTATACACTCAGTGGTCACTTTATTAGGTATCTTTCTGTCAGCTTGGACCAGTCTGGCCATTCTCAGTTATCAATTGCAATTGCATAACCTGGCCCAATACAAGGCTTGAAAAGGAGAAGGATAACACATGTGGTAACGCTCATAGAGTACAATGGCAGCAACATTAAAACTGCTATTGGTAAAACTACATATAACAATAAAGTTTTGAGGAAAAATAGTTATATTCTGCACTTGTGTATACTGTAAAACCTAAGAGTTTTATTTACCAAATATGAATCATCATCATCAGGTGCCATGCCCAGTTTGAGCTTTGACTACCATGGCCCCCATACTCCTGTTTCGGGTCAAGTGGATCAATTCATCGGTATTCATTTCCAGTTCTCTGGCTGCTGTCTCTATCATCATTTGTCTTTGCCTTCCTCTTGCTTTCTTTCCTTCAATCTTTCCCATAATTACCGTGCATTCTAACTCCTCTTTCCTAATAACATGTCCAATGAAGTGACGTTGCCTTTTCATGATCTCATAATTATTTCTCTTTTTGTGCTTGCTCCGTTCATGACATCCTCGTTAGATATTCATTTCATCCATGATATTCTTTGCATCCTCCTCAAAAACCACATCTCCGTTGCTTTAATTCGTTTCCTCATGTTACTAGATATTGTCCAACATTCTGAACCATATCACATAACTGGATAAACGTAACATTTCAGTACTCTGGGGCTGGTTGTCATGCCTAGTTTAGTGTTGGTCAGTACATTCTTCATTCTCATAAGGGTGTCTTTTTCCATCCCCCTTCTTCGTTTGGTGTCCGTGTCGCACCTGCCATCTGATGTCACCCAGCTTCCTAAGTAGCAAAAGTTCTGTACTTGTTTTATGTCTTTTTGCACTTGAATAGCTCATTCTGATAGTATCCTTAATGTCAATATTGCATTTCTTGTACCTTTGTCTTTCACAAAATCACATTGTTCTTTACCTATTTCAGCTTGTATCTTACTTTTAGCTCTTGTCATCAAAATTCTTAGAATTATTTTGGTGATTTGACTCATTAAACTTATGGTCCTATGTAATTCACATTCTATTGCTCCAGGTTTCTTAGGAAGAATGATAAATACTGATTTTTAATCTCTTCTGGTATTATTCCAGTCTCATAAATGTCATTGATTAAATCAGTAAATTCTTCAATTCCATAATCTTTAAGGGTGATAATTTGTTCTATTACTAATTCATCATGACCTGCTGCCTTTCCTTTCTTCATCTTATTTACAGATGGCAATAGCAAACCACAGTCACTAGATTCTAGGTTTCCTAGAATCTATTTGCTAAGAAAACCATGGTCAAACTCACAAAATGTATTGCACAACAACAGCGTCAAGAGGATCTTCAAGTCAATTCTGAAGATGCTTCGCTCAGTACGGTTGATTCTGGGCAGCAGGGGATCCACAACCATCATCAAGCTACTGCTCACAAATTCAAATATAAATAAAAGTTAAAAATGAAGAAATGAAATGAATACTTTAGTATAATGGGTTTGAACTGTAAAGGCAGAAAATGGGAAGATAAAAAGAGAGCAAGTAAAATATTGTAATGAATATTGAAGTAAATATGGAAGATTCAAAATTCATTGTACATCTCCAACCAGCCTCTCTGACCCACTTCCTACCCCAGGTTAATTCGCCCTCTCCACTCCCATCATTAGTAACTGAGTGCTTTGCCACCCTATATCTGGAACAGTTTTGCTTGTATGGAGGTAAGAGTTTGGAACAGAGATCAAAGCTGCTAAGATAAGCACCAAAAACTGTGAGAACTTTCAATAGAAAGTCATCCTGAAATGGACATAGTGAGAAGTCAGTGAAACAGGACAACGTTGCTCTGTGAACCTTGTAAATAACAATCTCAGTCTTATGGTCATTCATAACCAATATTAAAGGTTGCTGTTGTTTCACATGACATGGCCTGGAGGGGCAGATGCGAGTCTGTCCGTTCAGGAGCCGGGATTGGATCAATCTTCATCTGCATCTCATTCACAGCCGTTTCAACATGGGTGGCCCTGAGCTGGCATCGCCTGACGGAGTCCTTGAAGCACGCAAGCCACCAAATGACGCCAACGTGTTGATCCAAGTTGTGGAGGAATATTAAAGGTAATATGAGTTAGTCTTATTCTTTGATGAGCTTTGACCACATTTTTACTTTCAACATTAATAGAAAACATCCTAGAGAACATTAAAGATAAACTCTAAGATGTTTTTCATTCATGTTGAAAGTTAAAATGTGGTCAAAGGTTATCTAAGAATAAGACTAACTAATATTGAAAAAATCAAATTGGGAAATAGTTGATTTTGTAAATGCTTATTTAATCTACACAGCAGGGGTAGAGAATACGATAACTGATGTTCCAGGAAACACAATCCTGAATCAATTACCTGAGCTCAATGAAAGTGAGCAAGAAAAAATAATGATACTAAAGAGGAAACATTTGCAGGTGCTAACAGTTTACACCCAAGAGCTTTAAAAGGAGAAGATAACACACTGACAGAAAATATATTCATAATTTTCAAGGAACTTTCAATTCAAGAATTCTTTAAACTGAAATTAAAAGATGAATACAACTCAACTCAATACGAAAAAAGATAGAAAAGGGAAAAAGGGAATGATAGACAAGAGAAAATCTGCAGATGCTGGAAATCCAAGTAAAAGTAATGGTATACCAGTCGGTTTAACATCTGTTGTGAGGAAGGTAGATACAGAGATTCAGATTAGTTTGTGGTCATATACACAAGGGTGCTTGCATTAAAGATCACAGAGAATACAGTAGACATGGCAATAATAAATACAATAATAAATATAGTGACAAGTGTGAAAACAAAAGAATGGTGCAAAATATAGTTGCTCAAACTGAGATACTGCAAAAAGAAATGCGGAACTGACAATCATTGAAGTGGGATAATTATGGGCTTGAGATACTGGCAGCACCAGAGGGAACTGGGAGTGAAAGAGCCAGCTGGTTTAGAAGTCTCATACCAGTGGAGCAGAAGGTTTTCTTAAGGCTGAGCATCTGGGTTTTCATGGTCCTGCATATTGAAAGTCCAGAATGATCAAGGTGTCAGGCATCGGTGAAGACACTGTAGGCCTTCCTGAGGCAATGCCCTGTGAGTATGGACTGGATGGGATGAAGTGAAGACTCTATAATAGACTGTGCAGCATTTACCACTCTCTGCAAATTTCAATAGTCTGGAGCAGAGTAGTTGCCATACCAGACTCAAATGTAAGTTGTCATGACACTTTCTATAGCCCATCAGTTACCTGAGCTCAATTAAAGTAAAATCTATAGAAATCATTAATTAAGGATATTTAATGACTGAACACTCAGAGAAATTTGATTAGTGAGAAGCAATGTGAATTTATAAAGGGTATCCCTTGTCTAATGGACTTAATTGACTTTGAACTCATTATCAAAATGCAGATATCAGGAACAAATATATCAAAATGGCTAATGGAAAGCTACTCCTCATTACAAAACGGAGTGTTGCACTGATTTACCAAACTACAACCAGAGATCTGGGCAAGATGGCCCCTGCGTGCAACACTCCTTCAGTCTACATCTTCTCGATAGATCATGAGACCATATATTTCACTTCTTTTATGTCTTTTACATTTGTTTTTGTCTTGAATGTGATTCTGGAACTGCTAGAGCCTGTGATTTGCAGCTCAGAGATTGTTTGGGTGTCTCAATGCTCTGCAATATCTGAGAGGGTTCCAGGAGGCAGAGACAGCATGCGCGAACGTTGTGGCGAGAAGACTGTGGGGCAAGGCACGAACCGATGTTTGACTCCATTTTGCTGATTAAAGCTTACATTCTCCGGGTATAATGGCAGGCCTTTCCTTCCCCATAGCAGAGCAATCCCCCAGTGATCAAAAGGCAGTCTCCCCTCTCCCCGATTAAAACAATGAGGGAAATTGAAACATTGAGGCGAACACGGAAGTTGAGTGCCAGATGCCTGCCTTTTGATCAATGGTGGGATCACCCTGTTGCCAGTGAGGGGAGACTGCCTTTTGATTGCTGGTGAGGTCAATCTGTTGCCAGGGAGGGGAGACTGCCTTTGGATCGCCAGTGGGATTACTTTGTTGCCAGAGAGGGGAGACCACCTTTTGATTGCTGGTGAGATCGATCTGTTGCCAGGGAGGGGAGACTGCTTTTTGATTGCCAGTGCAATTACTCCATTGCTGGAGAGGGGAGACTGCCTTTCAACCTCTGGTGGATCGGTCTGCTATGGGGAGGGAAAGGACTGCCGTTGTGCCCGGAGAATGTAACCCAGATTTTCTGCAATATGGATATGGACATGGACTATAGACTTTTCTCTGGTCTAATAGTTTTTTAGATTCTATGCTTTTTGCCCTATCTTTCTCTTTTTTTGTGTGTGTGCAAGGGTTGGGGATTTGGGGGTTGATGTGCCTGTTCCATTTTTTGTTTGTTTTCTTTGTTCAGGGAGGAGGGATTTGTGGGGGGGTTGATGATCGTGCTGCCGTTCATTTCTTTCTTGGTTTTGTGGCTATCTGGGGATGAAGAATTTCAGAGTTGTATACTTCGATAATAAACGAATCCTTGAACCTTTGAGATTTGAAGTTAAGAGATATTTTGATTGGGACTTTCAAGGTTTCAAATAGAATTAACGACCTATTGAGTTTGGGAATGCAAGGTCTCAATTTGATCTTGGAAAATCTATTCCTTGTGTGCAATAGCTCTCTTGCCCTGATTTGCTTCGCTACTTTAAATACAAAAGAATCAAAATGAACAGAACACCAGCATTTCTCAGGCAGCAACATCAGAAACAGCCAGATCTTATTTACAGACAGCGGCCACTTTATTAGATGCCTCCAGTTCCTAATAATGTAGTCACTGAGTGTATGTTTGTGGTCTTCTGCCGCTGTAGCCCATTCACTTCAAGGTTTGAACTATTGTGTATTCAGCGATGCTCTTCTCCACAGGGATGTTGTAATGTGTGGGGGTTATTTGAGTTATTGTTGCCTTCTTATCAATTTGAACCAGTCTGGCCATTCTCATCTGACCTCTCTCATTAACAAGGCACTTTCAACCACAGAACCACCACTCACTGGATGTTTTACTGTTCTTTGCACCATTCTCTGTAAATTCTAGAGACGGTTGTGCATGAAAATTCCAGGAGATCAGCAGTTTCTGACATACTCATACCATCCCATACGGCACCAACATTCATACGGTCAAAGTCATTTAGATCACATTTTTCCCCCATTCTAATATTTGGTCTGAATAACTGAACCTTTTGACCATGTCTGCATGCTTTTATGCATTGAGTTGCAGCCACATGATTGGCTGATTAGATACTTGCTTTAACAAACAGGTGTACAAGAGTACCTAATAAAGCAGCCAATGAGTGTACAATGTGTCAGAGTCCCCCATCACAACTCCTGGCTACATCCTGCCCTGCTGGAGGGGTAAACCTACAAGAGTGGTCACTGCAATTCTTGACTGAGCTGGGAAAGCATATCTGAAAGATCTAAACACAGATTCCAGACCCCACAAAGTCTCATATCATCAGGTCAGACATGGGCAGGAAAACATTACCGACCTCCCTTAGTGAGTGAATTCTTGGCTCTCTAGAACGTACAAAAGTTAGAGCGGTGCAAGTTGCAAAGGCAGAGAAAGCACACTTTGTTCCTGACCAGACTGGTCAAATGCTGAAGGACATGGCTGCTTAGAGAAGTTATGAGGCAAGTAATGAGCAAACCAATACAAAAGATAGGAAATGATGAGTCACAGCGCACTACAGCTCAGAAAAGGCCCTTCAGTCCATCTAGTTCTTTCTGAATTATTAAACAGCCTAGTCCTATTGACCTGCACCTGGACCATAGCCTTCCATACCCCTCCCCCCCCCACTACCCATCACTTACCTATCCAAATTCCTTAGAACCCTATCTACCTGTGATGCCACATTCAAGGAATTATAGATCTGTATTCCCAGACCCCTCTGTTCTACAGCACTCCTCAGCGCCCTACAAATCACTGTGTAATTCTGTCCAGGTTGGTTCTCCCAAAGTGCAACACCTCGCACTTGCCTGGATTAAATTCCACCTGATGTAGATCCCCCCACAAGTGTTCATAGCCTTCCTCTCTGTCCACTTCACCCCCAATCTTGGTGTCATCTCATGTTCTCGATATCTATTGTTTATTTATTTATTATTTTTTCTTCTTTTATATTTTTACAGTTTGTTGTCTTCTGCACTCCAGTTGCGCACACAAGTTGGTCAGTCTTTCATTTATTCTGTTATGGTTATTATTCTGTTCCATTTATTGAGTATGCCCACTCGAAAATGAATCTCAGGTTGCACATGCTGACATATGTACTTTGATAATCAATTTACTATGAACTTTGAAATTTGCTGATCTAGATTACTATATGATCATCTAGATCATTGATATAGATGACAAATAACAATGGACCTAGCACCAACCCCTGCGGTACACCACTAATTACAGGTCTCCAGTCAGAGAGGCAACCATCTACTACCATTCTTTGGCTTTCCACAAAGCCAATGTCTAATCCAATTTACTATCTCATTTTGTATGCCAAATGAATGAACTTTCTTAACCAATCTCTCATGTGGAGCATTGTCAAATGCCTTGCTAAAATCCACAACAAAATCCACTGCCTTTGCCTTCATCAACTTTCCTGGTAACTTCTCCAAAAAACTCCATAAGATTGGTTAGACTTGACCTACGACGCACAAAGCCATTCTGACTATCCCTAATCAGTCCGTGTCTGTCCAAATATTTATGTATCTGGTACCTTAGAATAACTTCCAATAACTTACTGATGTCAAGCTCACCAGCCTATTCTTTAGAGCTTTTCTTAAACAAAGGAACAACATTAGCTATCCTCCAATCCTCCAGTACTTCATCTGTGACTAAGGATGTTTTAAATATCTCTGCTAGTGCCCCTGCAATTTGTACATTTGCCTCCCACAGTGTCCAAGGGAACACCTTGTCAGGCCTTTGGAATTTATCCACCATTATTTGCCTCAAGACAGCAAACACCTCCTCCTTCATAATCTGTCACAATCCACACTTAACATATCCTTTCTAATACTGTCAAAATTAGTCTTTCACCAATTTAGAATCTCAGCATGAGGAGCTTCTCCATAATTATCTTGAAACTTATGGCATTGTGATCACTAGATACAGAGTGTTCCCCTACACAAACTTCTGTTACCTGCAACACACACAAAATGCTGGTGGGACGCAGCAGGCTAGGCAGCATCTATTGGAAGAAGTACAGTCGACGTTTTGGGCCGAGACCCTTCATCAGGACTAACTGCAACAAATATTTCCAGCCACACACACACCTAAAATGCATCACGTCCTTGGCCTTAAGCAACTGCTTATTTTCCCTCTATGGATGCTATCTGATGTGCTGAGTTCCTCCGGCATTTTAAGCGTGCTACTCAAGATATCCAGCATCTTCAGATTTCTAGTGTCTCTGAAATATCTCCAGCATTTTCTGTGTACATAATTTGATTCGGCGATGCATTACTGTTCCTTCATCATCATGAGGTTAAATCCCGTAACTCCTTCAATAACAGCATTGCAGGACCACATAATTCACAAGGCCTGGAATGGTTCAAGAAGGTTCCGTGTGGTACTGCCCAGCATTGTGACACTTGCAAGCTGGCCCCAGCACACCCTTGGGTGTGTTGGTCATCAATACAAACAACACTGCATGTTTCATTGTACATGTAATAAATCCATTTGAATTTTGGTATTTCATCTCTGCCTTCTCAAGGTCCATCAGTGACAGACAATAAATGCTAGCCTCACCAAAAATTCAGAGATCCTAATAGAAAGAAAGAGGAAAAGGTGGATTGAAACTTTCTTTTTTTTTGTGTGTTTTCTTATTTCTATAAAAACAGAGCCAGCCATTTAGGAAGGGAATTAGAAAACAAAAAGTGACAGACATGTGGAACTCTAAATCAATAATAACAGTTTTGAATAGATCAATAAATAATTTAAAATCTGCGAATGCTAGCAAGTGTATTAAGGACTTGAAATCAAAATGGGGAAATGAAGTTCAGTTTCCAATCGGCCATCAGCTCATTAGATTGTGAAACAGCTCAAGACACAGAGTTCCCAACTCTTCTCAATATTTCTATGTAACCATCAGTCAACTTTAACATATGGTGATGAAATGCTGTTTAATGCTGATGATAGCCCACTGGGCCCCAGAAATAAAGTTTGAGGCAAAATCATTCAAGGAGGTTGTCACCTTGAATGCTACACCTAGCATGATATCTCCCTGGAATTGCAGCAGTCCAGCTTATTTGAGTATTTTGTCAGGTCATAAAATTTGTAACAGTGAATCCTGTCAGATTTTTTACACTGATAGTTTTCAAGATTTAAATGAATGCTTCACTTCTCCCAGCGTTTTAAAGCTGTGCGTCACATCTCTCTTCCACAGGGAAAACAAATTCATTCTGTGGTTTGCAGTTTAAAGTTTTAAATTATGATTCATCTCATCGTTCTTCCCTGACTATCAATCTGACAGTAATATACAATAAATTGCATGTAATGTTCTAAATTTGGTCTCAACAGTGAGTGCTACATATAAGATCACTTATTTCAGTTTGTGATAAAATGCAGAAAAAGTTTTTGGTAGATTAAATCACATGAAAATAAGCAGTCAAAATGAAGTTATGAGGATTAAGGAAAGCAAGGCATGGAGACCTTCAATAAAGATATAAAGAAACCAGAAGGCGTAAGAGCAGAATCAAGTCGGTTGGTTCATCCAGTCTGTTCTGCTATTTGATTAGTTGGAGATTATGGACCTAGTGTCTTATACTCCCGTATCTCCCTGTTCCTCACCACGCCCTGAGCCTCTATCGTTTATGGAGCTTGTCTTAGTGTCGTTAGTACTCCCAAAACGTATCACTTTACATTCGTTTGGATTAACTGAATTTGCCATTTTTTCAGCACATTTCACCAACAATTTGAGATCTTGCTGCACCCAAAGAATAACTTCTGTAAGTCTATAAGAAAGGTGATATGGTAAACGTGGAAGCAGCAATCAAATGATGAAACTTTATGTCATAAAGTTTCTGTAAAAATGGAAAACTGAAATAGTTAAGAATTGGAACTGTCTTTCTTTAATATCCATAATAACATTTTCAGTGATACCATAATCCGGCCAAGCAACTTCAGTACAATCTAAAATCTAGATATCTATAATGATATGTTGCTCTTAAGAATGTACTGGAGTACACTGACTTTATACTTTGAATACCAGATCCAGCACACTTCAAAGGTTGGGTAACAACCCATTGGGACCAATGGTATAATTATCAGTACAGAACGGAATGTAATTAATTATAGTAAATTAATATCTGAAATATCTAACACAGGGTTAGATTCAAGAGCTATTACTGTGCTCAAGCAGAACGTTTTACTATTCAGCTTCTGTTACTGTATTAGATATATTAGAGAGAATTGCTCTTAGATCACAAAGAACAATCAATTTCTCATTTTCAGTAATTGTGTATATCAAGAATCTGAATGAAAGACTATCTAACAGTTTTACAGTTTTGTGAGGAACAAATTGCTGAATGTAATTTGTTTTTAAGGTTTAATTACTTTGAAGAGAGCTGAAACATACAATCTTTAAGTATTTCATGTTATATATTTTAATTCTAAAGTTTGACCATGAAACCTTCAACCATATTACAAACTGTATTGTTTATTAACCATATGAAATACAATGGATATTCTTATTCAACTCAGACTGCTAGTTCCATCACTTCTTAAGCCAACTGCACCCAGTATACCCAGGCAGTCTCCCATCCAAGTAATGACTACATTGCCAAGGTTAGCATTCACCGTGGAAATGAGGATCAAGATGTAACACTAAATAAGAACTTAGAACTGTATAAAGGTCAAAAGTTCAAAGCAAACTTATTATCGAAGTGCATATGTGTCATCATATACTACCCTGAGATTCATTTTCTCACAGGCATTCACAGTAGTACAAAGAAATACAACAGAATCAATGGAAAATTACACACGAGGACTGACAATCAATGTGCAAATGAAGACAAACTGCGCAAATACAAAAATATCACAAATAATAAATAAATAAATAATACTGAGAACATGAGTTGTGGGGCTCTTTGAAAGTGATTGTTGTTTGGCACTGAAACAGGCCTTTTGCACATCGACCATGACGCTAGTCTCAACTAACCCCATCTATCTGCGTTTGGCCTGTATCATTCTATTACCTGTTTCTGTGACTGTCTGTACGCATCTTAGAGATTGATGCCATATCTGCTTCTAACACCTCCACTGGCAGCAAGCTCTAAATACGTGCCATTCTCTGTGTAAAGATTTGCCTCAAAAATTTCCTTTAAACTTTCCCTCTCTCACTGCAATCCTATACCTTCTAGTACACAGGTTCCCAACCTGGAGTCCACAGATCCCTTGGTTAATGGTATAAAGGGTCCATGGCATAAAAAAAGTTGGGAACACTTGCTGTAGTATTAGGCATTTCGGTTTTGGGAACATTGTGAGGTTTTATCCACTTTGCAGGAGGAAACAAAAAATAGTGAGAGATTGAGAATTGTTAATGTTGAGCAATACAGTTTTCCTTGTACATGTCATTGAAAGCTAATACAAGGATACAGCTGGAACATAGGAAGATAAATGCCATGCTAGCCTCTACTGCTAGAAAAATTAATCACAGAAGTGAAGAAACCTTATTACAATTATAAAGGGTCTCTGCTAGACACACCTGAATCTGAATCTGAATCAGGTTTATTATCACCAGCATGTGTTGTGAAATTTGTTCACTTAGCAACAGCAGTACAATGCTATACATGATAATATAGAAGGAATAAAAATAAATAAGTAAATCAGTTACAGTAAGTATATATATATGTATATTAAATAGTGTAAAACAGAAATAATATATAAAAAATGAGGTCGTGTTCAAAGGTTCAATGTCCGTTTAGGAATCAGATAGTTGAGAGGAAGAAGCTGTTCATGAATCACTGAGTGTGCGCCTTCAGGCTTCCTGGCAAAATCATACAAATGTAATTTCCTTATCTAAAATAGAATATACTTACCTATAGATGCTAATGGTAAGATTGAGGAGGAACAGCATTTATCTAGGGGACTGACATTGTAATGGTCTATAGGTATAGAGACTGCAGGCACAAGAGTTTGCAGATGGATTCACTTGTGTCTATGGAGAAGAAAAGCAAACTACCAGAGGAATTCCACAGGTCAAGTAGTGAATATTGAGGGAATGGAAGCTTCATTTTGAAACCCTGCATCAGGACTGATAGTGCAGAAGGAAGATAGCTAGTATAAAGAGGAGAAGGGGATGGTGATATGGAGAATAGTGTGTGATAGGTGGACTCTGGAGGAATAAGGGATGATGGGCAGAAGGAGGCAGATGGGAGAAGGACAGAGACAAGATGCTGAAGGAAATCAGCAAGTCAAGCAGCATCCAAGTAGGGGAATAAATTGTCAATGTTTCAGACTGAAACCCTTCATCAGGAATGAGTTAGATGGGGGATGGGTGGAGTTGGGAAACAAAGGCACGCATGGGATAGATGTGGGAGCAGAGAAGGAGTAAAAAGGGGTAAAAGGAGCATGGTGGGGGGGAGGCTGAAGGGAGACACAAAGGTTGGAGGGTAATAGTGGGAACAGAAAGGCTGGAATCTGTGATGCACCATCAATAACTCTCAGAGACGTGAGTCGAGATAGGCTTTTATTAGCTGGAAGAAAGCACCGTCAGCAGCGTCAGCAGCAAGAGACCACCACACAACATCCTGGAGACTGAGGGAGGAGCAATGCCTCCAATCGTCTTTATACAGGGGTCTGTGGGAGGAGCCACAGGAGCAGTCAGCGGGGGGGCGTGTCCAGACAGGTATATGTAGTTCACCACAATCTGATAAGTAAGAAAGGTGATAACAGGATTCATTTCCCAAAGAGGTGAAAAGCAGAAGGTATAAGATGGAGGAGGAGATCTGGTGGGTGAAGTGTGTGGGTAGCAGGTGGGCAGAACGATCATGGGTGATAGGGCAGGGCAACATGCGAAAGGCAACAAGAAATGGGAGGACCAAAGATTGATTGAAAGGTCAGAGAGAGGGAAACATAGGAGGTAAGGATAGCCTGAAATTGCAAAATTCAGTGTTTAAACCATTAGATTGTAGCCTGGATAGTCTACAGTACACTGCCTGGGAAGATGGCCCCAAATATAATATCAATGTTTAATAGGCATTTAGACTGAGGCATGAACAGGCAAGGACTGGAGGGAATGCCTGTAGACAGATGGGATAAGTTTAATTTAGCATCATGGTTGGCACAGATATGGTGGAAATAAAGGGAATATATTATTCAATGTTCAATGAGGCTTGTAATGTTGAGGTTTTATAAGGCATTGGTCAAACCATACTTGGAGTGCTGTGAGCAGTTTTGGGCCCATTATCAAGAAAGGATGTGCTGCCATTAGAGAGGGTCTAAAGGATGATTCACGATGATTCATACATTTGACATATGAGGAGCATTTGATGGCTCTGGGGCTACACTCGCTGAATGAGGGGAGATCTCATTGAAACCTATTGAATATTGAAAGGCTGAGTATAGAGAGGATGTTTCTTTATAGTGGGGGAATCTAAGAGTAGAGGGCACAGCCTCCGAATACAAAAGAAGTACTTTTAGAACAGAGATGAGGAGGAATTGTTTTAGCCAGACTCTGTGGAATTCGCTGCTACAGATAACTATGAGATCCAAGTCATTGGGTATACTTAAAGCAGAGTTGGTAAGGTAAGGGTATCAAAAGTTACTGGAAGAAGGCAAGGGGATGGAGCTGAGAGGGTCGATAAAATCAGCCATGATGGAATGGTGGAGCAGACTCAATGGACTAAATAGCCTAATTCTTCCCTTATGTCTTACGTTTTAATAAGGAACAACCATTAAAGAAACAGCAATTGAGGAAAAAAGCTGTTTCCGATATCCATTGTCCTTTTATAGAGTGACAGTGAGCCTTTAAGCTTAAGATTTAAATGCCTTTAAGATGACAGTCGTGTGTATCATTCATGCCCTAATAAAGGTGCTTCATTGGAATAAGATCCTTCTTGGACAGCTGCTTCATCGAGCAGGAAGTGCATTCAAACTTCTCAGAACCGGTGGTCATCATTATTCTTGGAATTATTCTATTGGAAAAGGTGAGGGTGGAGTGGTGTGGACTGGGGTAGCAGTCATTGTCTTAATTACATTGCTTAGGCTGCAGTAGCTTGCAACTGCGGAACAAGCTTCATCACTTGGCCAATATGTCAAAACAGACTTTCTGCCTGCCCTCCTGTATCAGGCAATGGGTTCGTACATTTGTTAATTAGCAGTTTCATACCTATCAAGAACATTTTGTGTGTTTATGATGAGTAGAGCTAACAGCAAGTCCATCTGCTCAATTGTCTTCTGTAGCCTTAGAGAGGAGGTCATGCAAATGTGTATTTCCCAGTTATTGATTGCTTTCATAATTAATTCCTCTTCCTTTTTTTATGTCTTTGTCAATTATCCATGAGAGCAAGAACTACCAATAAAGATATGGAAATACTAATAATGAACAGTAAAGAATATTGGTTACAGCTGCTTGAGTTTAATGTAAGTGTTGTTAAAACAATAAGCTTGTTTAAAATTACTAATCTGTTGATACACCTTTGAAGAATGATTTTTTAAGGTTGCCCTGTTTCAAGCACCTATGAGGAGCACATTTAAAAATTACTTCATAATTAATGAGCTAATAACGGTACACCAGGATACTCCATTGAACACTTCTACCTGCTTGCTTGTTTTCTGCAACAGATGGCAATATTAACTGGCATTGCTAACTACAATAGTAGCAAGGGTACACAGGATTAACATGAATAGGTTGTGAAAGCACAGAAAGATTCAAATAAATTGCCCTGTGCTTCTGACAGCAGACTTTCATAAACCTGGAGTTTGCTTTGGCAATTTTAGCTCAGAATGCTTAATTTAGCATATAAGACATAACTCTTTTGGGAATAGAATTCCAGGAAACAGTACAAAGATCGAAAAATCCAGCATTCATAACATCAATGCTGAGATCTGCACACTTATACACTCTGACATTAATCTTGCCAGAGTTTAAAACGTAATTACTCAATTTAGCTGTCAGATTTCAGATTTCTTTTGAGGATTAACTGGATAAAACTATGGGTGCAATGAATTTAGATTGCAAAAAGGCATTTGTTAAGATTCCACAAGAAGAGATTACTACACAAGGTAAGCTAACAGTGTGTGGTGGTAATCAATTAATAAGAATAGAAGAATGGTATACAGACAAAAGACAAAATCAGCATGAAGGAGTCATTTTTAAACTAGCAAGTCATGGGATGCCCCAGGATCAGTTCTAAAGACTCAACTAGTTACAAGCTATATTAATGACTTCTATAAGGGATCCGAGTACTGTACTGTATATTGCATCTAAATTTGTATCTGTAGATGATTGATTATATAGTTGTTCTCTTCTGTAGGGGCCAAGTTATTTATGCAAGGCTGTAAAATTCACAGTTCCAATAAAGAGGAATACAGCAGGTCAGGCAGCATCTTTGGAAAGAAAAATAGAAATTATGCTTTAGGTTTAAGGATTCATAAGAATTCTTTATCAGATTAACATGTACAAAATGCTGGAGGAACTCAGCAGGCCAGGCCGCATCTTCCGGCCAATACCCTTTGGCAGTATTCTTTTGCATAGATGTTGCCTGGCCTGCTGAGATCCTCCAGCATTTTATATATTGTTGCTCGGATTTCCAGCATCTGCAGATTTTCTCTTGTTTATCCCTTTGACAGATTTCCAGCATCGGCAGTTTTCAAATTTCAATCATCTTTCAAACTGCCTGACTTCAATAAAACTGCGGCACTGTCCCATTTTAAGTATTATTCACTATTTTGAAATCTGTATTGCATTTTTGCTACTTATTAACCCCAGGGAGATAATTCCACAAATGGGGATGTCACTGACAGGGCCACTATGGATGATTCAGACTCAAGTATTACATTACGTATATTTCTCACAAAACATTAGAGAGAAATATTTAATTTCTGTAAGAATTTACTTTGTGATTGCAGTTCTTAAGTTGGAAGTTTCACCTGTCAAAGTCACCCGGCAAGTTTCAGTATGCACCCTGCGCGATTCTATAATCACTTAAATTAATTATAAGATCTGCCATCAGACAAGTCTTTGTGTCGAAAGTACTGAGGCACAGATTTAACTCCCCAGTTTCCACTGCTCCCGATAAAAAAGATTAGCATTTTAGTTGACTCCTCTTCCTGTTATGTTTTGTAACTCCAAAAAACGAATTGAAAGAAAAGCACGGGAAACGAGAAAACGTACTTACTTTCATCTCTTTAATGAGGTGCACACATATGACTTGATGACATGATGATGTATGCCATTCACATACTTCTTACATATAACCCATAATGAATTATGTAAATAAACAAATAGTGCTTAATAAAACATACAGTATTTACGATATTACTCAGATATTACCAAAATATTAAATGCATAACACTCCTCCCTGCTTAGTTATAAATTCCAAATCAATATACACTGCATCTCAACTCAAATATGTAACGTACTGCTCTCTAGTCATCTTATATATGTACAGTATAGTGGAAAAGTCTTAGGCACATGTAAAAAACATTCTGTAAAGCAAAGATGCTTTCAAAAATAATGAAATGAAAAGCCTCTACACGTCAAAAAAATTAATATGAAAAGCAGTAAACAGTATAAAACTAAATCAAAACAATATTTGGTGTGACCACCCTTTACCTTTAAAACTACATTAGTTGTCTAAGGTACATTTGATAAGACAATCAAATTGTACATTTTGATAAGACAATCGGCTCAGCGGTTTTTCCAAGCCTTTTGAAGAATCTGCCACAGTTCTTGGGCAGACTTTGGCCGTCTCACTTGCTTCTGTCTCCCCATGTAATCTCAGGCAGAGAACAAGGCTCAGTGGCGGCCTTGCCATCTGTTGCAGAACTCTTTGTACTTCTTTTCACTGTTGATAGTTCTTTATAACCTTGGCTGTGTTTGAAGTCGTTGTCCTGCTGCAGAATGAAGTTGGATCTGCTCAGAGACCTCCCTGACGGAATTGCATGATGGATGAGAATTTGTTTGTACTCCTCAGCATTGAGCATTCTATTAATTCTGAGCAGATCTCCAACTCCATTTCCAGAAATGCAGCCCCAAGCCTGCGGGGAATCTCCACCTGCTTCACTGTCGGCTACAAATTCTCGTTCATGTAGCACTCTCCGGCTCTTTTATGGACAAACTGCCTCCTGTATGAGCCAAGAATTTCAAATTTTGACTCGTCAGTCCAGAGCACTTACAGTCTAGAGTCACTGTTCAGCACCCCAATCCTTGTGTTTTTGTGTGTAGATGAGTCTCTTAGCTTTGTTTTCACTTCAGAAGAATGGCTTTTTAGCAGGAACTCTTCCATGAAGACCACTGCAAACAAGATTTCTCTGGACTGTCGAGGGGTATACTTGGGTTCCAGTCATTTCTGTGTGTTCAGAGCTGATTGCAGTGCTGGGTTTATTCCAGTTTAGAAGGGACATCATTTTGGTGTATCTCTCCTCTGCTGAACTCAGGTTCCAAGGCCAACCACTGTGTTTCTAGTCCTCAGCGTTGCCCATATCTTTGTGCTTCTTCAGAAGAGCTTGGATAGCACACCTTGAAACCTATCTGCCACAAAATTTCTGCTTGGGAGAGACTTTGCTGATGCAGGGTGACCACCTTGTGTTTCACTCTTGCCATAGTGTAAGAACTGATGATTTGAAGGTTAAACTGTCACATCTGCCACATTCTCACCTTTTAGTTTGGTTGTCCTTCACCCAGTTTGATTCCTTCTGAATCTGTTTCTGTTTCAGTCAACCAGTTTGGTCCATTCAACTCATTATTTTATTGATTATTAGCATCTGTTTGTTATCTTTCTTACATCATGCACTGGGGTGTATACGTACAAAGTACTATCATAGACATTGACAGCAGAGTAAATTTTAAATTCACCCATTCAAGCCTAAAGATGTAAGCACTGTGAAGGATTTCTTACTCTTGTGAGATAATGTCTTTCCACGTAAGGAGGATCATGGCTTGGCAGGTGAGACTTGTGACTATGAAGCAATCTCAGGTTCTGAGGATCCTCCCTGGTCATTGGAGGAGCTGACTTTGAGACTGCAGGAAGTGGTTCTGAACACCCTTCTTCTCTGACAATTGATTCTGCTCTCCTTAACTAATCAATGTGTCGTCTCTAGATGACACCAGATACAATCTCTACTGTGTAAGAGAGTCATCCAGCTCTATCCTTAATCACCTCTGTAGTCCCTCCCCAAATCTGCTTGCCCAGGAGTGAAACATTGAACCACCTTGCTTGAGAAGTTTTCAATTTGTCTCAGCTGTTTCTCCTGCACACTCCTTCTGAGGTTGTGTTAGAGGAGATCCAAGTATAAGCACAAGGGTCAACCCAGGAACAGTGTGGCTAGAGAGTTGTTGGTTGTGGAGCATGCTGCATTGCGATGTGCGGAGAGGAAATTGGCGAGCATTGGATTCGGTGTAGTGTGTTACGTTGATAATGCTCACAGCATGTTCTTTAAATTCTGGACAAAACTTTCCACCAAGGTATTTGTAACTGGGTGGTGCAGAGCAGATGTAATATGTCTTGTTCCATTCATTTTTAGGACTAAAACTGTTCTGCAACAAACTGTGGTCCCATTGTCAATGATTAGGGGCTCTGGAACACCATTCCTTGAGGAGAGCCTTCTCAACACATCAACAGTGTGCAAGGGTGTAGTGGAGGCTATGGGGAACACTTCAGGCCACTTTGTAGCTGCATCCACTACTACCAAGGAATATATGCTTAGAAACGGTCTGGCAAAATCCACATGAATCCTCTACCAGGACAATGCAGGCCATTGCCAGGAATAGAGAGGCACTGCTCTTAGTCATCTTCTGGATGTGTTGGCATCCCAAACAGTACATGTGTGGTGAACTACATATACCTGTCTGGACTGCTCCTGTGGCTCCTCCCACAGACCCCTGTATAAAGGCGACTGAGGCCTGTTGCCCAGCCTCATTCCCCAGGATGTAGTGTTGTTCATTCTTCCAGTCAATAAAAGCCGATACCTCGCTTCTTACGTCTCAGAGTGAGTTATTGATGGTGCATCAACATGGCAAGCTGCACCATCTGCTGATCTACCCCAGGACAGCAGACAATGCTTCAAGCCAACGCTTTCATCTTGACCATACCAAGATGACTGGCATGATGCTCTTCCAACACTTTAGCTCATAGCTTGGGTGGTACAACAACTCTCAATTCTCATAATTGGCAATCCCCGTCAAGGGCAAGTTCATCCCAGCATGGGTAAAAATATGGGAACTGCAATTTCTCCTGCATAATACAGCCATATTGATTTGCCATGTAGACCAGACAGAGTGTGGGATCTATTCTGGTTTCCCTTTGCTGTCATAGGGTGGCTTTTGATTTGCATTATATACTGGGAGACCTGACAAAGCTATGCTACCATAATGTGATTTTTTAAATCAATTTCACAATACTTTACAGGAAGACTGAATGGGCACCAAAACTATATGCAGCATCAACACTATCAATAGATGAAATCCAATTTCAAGGTGCTGAATATCTACTTAAATGCAATCCATCACTTCTAGCCATTTGGGAGCACAAAATGTTTGTGAATAATTAGACTAATTCTGTCTTCTATTCTTGAAATGTTCTGCACGGTTATCATTTCAGATCAGCGACCTTTACTTAAAATCCCATGCCCATTTCCTCAGATAATTAATATTTCATCATAAATTAAATTTGCAATCTATATTACTTAAGATATTAGATTATTTTCATGTCATCAGCAAACCTGATATGTGGTTTCTATCCCACTATTTAAGTCATTTATTAATCCGGTAATATTTGGTGTTCAAATCAAAGTCCTACCAGCCACAGGCAGTCAACGTGATTACCTGCACTTTGTCTGTGATGTCTCTCCGCTGTTCCTCAGGCAAATTCCCAATAAGATGAATAAGCTAGTTTCAATTCCATGAGATTTAACTTTAGCTGATGGTCTTCTGGCAGAAAGTTTATTAAATGCCTTCTGGATGTTTATAAAAAATAATTTCCTGAAAAGATTTATGGCTTACTGATCTTTAATTAGCCAACATCCCTCTCAACTCTTTCAGAAATAGTATGTGTGATTTTTAATCTAAAGGACCGGTTCCTGAACAGTTCTGAGTTAACTATTTTATTTAAAATTCTGGTTTTGGGAATTTCTATTTCAGTCTCAATACATTCTTAATTAATATTATTTTGGTTCTGTACATACCAATGTGGTCTCACTGTAGATTTATGTAGAAGGAGGACAATGTCTGCCAGTTTCTCATTTCTGTTTGCAGTATTTTCGATTTCTGTTTTTATGGATCTCAGCCATCTTTGTTATCAAACTTCTTCAATCTTTTTTTGTAGCTCTCAAAATTTGTCCTCTTTCGTCATCTTTTGTATTTTCTGCATTTTCTAGGATTTGTTTCACTCTGCATTTACATTTTGAGTTTTTACATTTCACCTCATCTGCTTAGCCATCCATGGCTGGATCCCTTAAGGGCGTAGCCCATTACCTGTCATAATAAATACTTCCTGAACATAATCCTTCCTCTAGTAATTTTGCCCAGTTTCTAGTGTCTCATTACATGGAAGTCAGCCTTGCCAAATCTTGAAGCTTTGATGGCTGTTTGATGTTGATTCCTTTTGCACAATACGTTGAATAGACTATATTTTCATTCCCTTAGAAAAATAACTGTATGATATTAACGATTATCTAAACTTACCTCATTACAAACTCTTTGTTGATCCTGGGATACAAATGCCTTCAAATTCAATCTAAACAACAGATTTGGCCACCATTATTCCAGTAAAGATTGACAGCACTAGCTTGCTCACTTCTTCTCACAAGACAAGGTCTTTTCTTAAAGCCCCTAGAACTGAACGCAAGTGTTTGGGAGACTGGCAATGTTGATCTGCTGGCTGCGAATGTGGGAAATGGTTTGCAGACTTTTTCAAACTAGTGAACTGTTTGGGTTATGAACCATTCAAAGGAACAGAACACTGCCCACTAATGAGATTAGCTTAGATAGACAGTTTGGTTAGCATTGAGGAGTTGGGCTAACGGTCCCGTTTCCACACTGCATAGCTCTATGAATCTTCATGAACCTAAACTCACTCTAATGACTCCTCCCCCCAAAAAAAACTTCTTCACAAGTTTTCCTCTGGTAATGTCAGTAAATTTCTTCTGACTGTGTAACTGGGACTTTTTACTTAGGTCCTCCTATTACATATTTACAAGATGTGGACATACCTGATTATAATGGCATTTATTACAAGAAGATAAGAAGCACAAGCAGAAATCCCTCATTTCTTACCATTTAAGATCTTTCTGAAAACTTTGTGGACAATTCCCTGCAATTCAAGGGGACCTATCTGCAGCTCTTCCCGACCTGTCCTTTTGTTTGTAATCCTCCTCCAATCTTCATATGCCACAGACTTCTTTTCACATGTAACGCCCTTCTGTAGAAGTAGTATTTGGATTATGGTTGGAGATAATGGGTGCTTTGAAAAGGGAGCTGGGTCCTTTGTTTGGCAGAGGATGAAGAGGAAAGACGCTGGAGAGAACCAGTCGTGGGATTCGATCCAGTGTGCGTCTGTGATTCAATGGAGCAAAGTGCCGTGTTGACTAAGGATTGGTGAATATTACTTTTGGAAGAGTTGAGCTCCAACTTATGGACATTTGACAGTTTAATTATAATGAGTCCTTTTTGTTTTATCTTTCTTTTCTTTACTAGCCCTTTAGTTAAGTTAAGATTCATAAATATAATAGCTTTAATTGTATGCAGTGTGCTGTCTGTTATTTCTTGGCACTGAGTTGTAACAGGGTGACAAATTACACCGCATGCACACAAACTGGGGTTTGGGGTGGGAGAGCTGTCTCAATCTCACGGGTCTGGCGGGACTGGAGTGTATATTCCCTAGACTTACACAGCCAAGGAAACCAGCGGGGTTTCACACAGAAATGCAGGCAACCTTTAAGTGGTGGTTGGTGATAGCTGAGTGTTTTATCTTATTAACAAGCTACGGTGAATTAATTTTTTTGCTCTCTCTTCTCCTGCTTTTGTATACAGGGGGACAATGTAAGCTAGACACATCGGCAGGTGTGGTAAGAGTGCGCTTTGCCCCGCTCCTGGTTGTTTGTGCTCAAGTTCTATTCAAATCTCAAGGCAAACATCATTTTGCTGAAACTGAATATAAGATCCAATAAAGGGGAAGCTTAGAAATGTGCTGTCTTAGCAACTAGCTGGTAAAGGTTGTAGCAATGCTCAAAGTAATATTTTCTTGATTACTGAATTAGGAATATTAAAATTTATTTTAAAATGTCTTTTAAGTGTCCTGAAATATTACTTGATGGCAATTCTCTTTAATCCTGTTCAGAAATTCCCTAAAACCCATATTATACAGTCAGGATGACTCATTCCTGAGATGTGTATCATGTACAGTGGTAACTTTTAATGTTCTCCACTATCACAGGGAGGGAGTAATCCAGTAGTGAACCGTCCTCTTCAATTGGGGTCAATTTTCAGTCCACCAACACCAAAATGCACCATCTTATCTACCTGTTGTTCAACATTCCCCAATTCACTACCAATCAGTGTATACACTAGATGGCCACTTTATTAGGTACACCAGCTCGTTAATGCAAATATCTAATCAGCCAATTGTGTGGCAGCAACTTGATGCATAACAGCATGCTGACATGGTCAAGAGGTTCAGTTGTTGTTCAGATCAAGCATAAGGATAGGGAAGAAATGTGATCCAAGTGACTTTGACCATGGAATGTGATTGTTGGTACCAGAGGGGGTGGTTTGACAGTGGTGTGCAGAAGAGCATCTGGGAACATGCAAAATGTCGAACCTTTAAGTGGATAGGCTACAGCAGCAGAAGACTATGAATAAGGGGTACTTACTAAAGTGGCCACTAAGTGTATATCCCATATCCTTTTTTTACTATCTTATCTATCTGTCGTAAAATATTCCTTCATACACTGCCATTCATTGTATCCCCTACAGTGCATCACCTTGCACTGGCCAGCATTAAATTCCATCTGTTATTGCTCTGCTTACCCTACCAACTGTACAATATCATGTTCAATGGATGCTTCTATATGCAGAATATCAAAGTCAATGAAATACATACACCTTTCAGTGGAAAAAAAAAGTTTAATTTCCAGTGTGGCAGGTTCATTATTATACCCTCTCCATAAATGAGAAGATTGTGGGTAACCGGTGACAAAGTGTAGCTGGAGAAGCAGGAATCAAATTTCAGATGTTTGTAATGTGAAGGAGAAACATAGAAACATAGAAAACAGGTGCAGGAGTAGGCCATTCGGCCCTTTGAGCCTGCGCCGCCATTCAGTATGATCATGGCTGATCATCCAACTCAGAACCCTGTACCTGCTTTCTCTCCATACCCTTTAGCCACAAGGGCCATATCTAACTTCCTCTTAACTATAGCCAATGAACCGGCCTCAACTGTTTCCTGTGGCAGAGAATTCCACAGATTCACCACTCTCTGTGTGAAGAAGTTTTTCCTCAGATAAAAACATTTTTGCTTATGAGGCTGCAAAGATCATGAGGTCGGTGTCAACAGGAGCTAGCAAACAACGAAAAGGAGAGCTTGGTTGTTTTCAATTTTGGTCGGTATGTCGGACTTTTAAATGAACATCAAGTCAGCTGTTATTTCTTTAATGAAACATCTGATTACTCAAATGGATGAGAAACCTTCTGGCTTAACCTTCAGTTAATCTAAAGCAGAGTAGGGAAGATTATGTGGATGTTTACTAAAGGATACTCAGTTTTGTCCAAAGAGATCAGCAAGGAGGAATAATCAAAGAGGTGAAAAATCTGAAAGAGCAGGGGTGTATGTGAAATGAGCTGCCAAAGAAAGTGATTGGGGCAAATATTTAGAAGACATTTTGTTACATACATGGATGGGAGGGGTTTTATGGAGATATAGGTCAAACACAGGCAAATGGGGATAACTTGTAAAAAATCAGCATGGATCAATTGGGCCAAAGTGCCCTGTTCCATGCTTTAATACTCTGACTCCATAATTCCACTACATTTAAAATAAAAATAAGTTAGTTTAAAGGTAAAGTGGTGAAACGTAGGGTCAAAATCAAATCCCAATAGATTGATTCCTTTACGGAAAGATGTAAACAGCATGGTAGCGTCGTGGTTAACACAATGCTTTATGGTACCAACAACCCGGGTTCAATTCCCGCGCCGCTGTCTGTAAGGAGTATATATGTTCTCCCCATGACTGTGTGGGTTTCCTCCGGGTGCTCCAGTTTCCTCCCACAGTCTAAAGACGTACCAGTTGAAGGATTAATTAGTCATTGTAAGATGTCCTCTAATTAGGCTAGGGTTAGATTGGGGGTTGCTGGGTGGTGTGCTCAAAGGGCCAGAAGGGCCTATTCTGCACTGTATCTCAATAAATAAAGATGATAGAAGTTATATTATCGATGCACACAAGTAAAAAGTCATGACTCTTATCTTAGAAACAGAAGGTAGTACTAATCCAGGGAACTATGGAGTACTCAGCTGTACTGCATGAGAATCTGCTAAATAATGAGATGACAAAACATATGGAAAAGAATATCTAGTTAACATGCATTACTGAAAGGCAGCTCATTAGGCTGGATTTTTAAAGAAGTGTGCAAGGGAGATGCAGTGAATGTTGCCTACTTGGACTCTCAGAGGCTCGAGCAATGAATATCACATGAGGAACATATGAGAAATTTCAGCATTATCAGCAATAATGCTCTGGATGTCAAATGCATTGAAAGGTGGCTACCAAATGGAGGATATGAATTTGAAGAAGCTTTCAGATAAAAGGTGGAAAGCAGTGTGAACCCAATTGTTTATCATACACATTAAAGATTAGGACTCAGGTCACTGAGGTCTGATGTCAAAATGTAAGGATTGTATATGTAACTGTGAGAAGATGTTTCTCCAAAGCTATTCACCATTGTGCTTTAACTTGCATTATTTGTGTAACCTTTGTAGGCCATTTGATAGGAATTAATTGTAATGTTTCATTAATAAAAATATTTTGTTTTCTGACCTCAAATGTTGCCTGACCCAGAGCATTAGTATTGTAGCTTCAGATAGCTAGCAAGCACAGTAATTTCAATGCTGTGATCAATTAATAAAACTATTATTTTTGTACTATGGTAGTACAAGATGAATTAAGGAATCTTTGGTCTTTTTTCACTGATCTTTTAACTAAAGTCTGCCATTTAAAGTTTCTGGCATATGTATATATCCAAGGTAATTAGTTACTCCTCTCTGGAATTCGTCAATATACTGAAAAGTGATAGTTTGCCAGAGTAATACAGATGAGACCTGAGCCTTCCAGGCAATCGCTACCCACTGCAATTCACCTACTATCCAAAAAAAGCATATGACAGATGCTATATCCCTGGCCCCACACTCATCTCTGCAAAAACTAGATACTAAAGACACCTATCTTAGGCTCTGCCTTTAAATACTATAATTCCAAGCAAACTCATTTCCAAAAATCCTAGACATGGGGTTCAACACCTCCTTGGCTTCCTGACCAACAGACTGCAATCATTAAGGATAGGCAGCAACAGCTCTGCTATAATTATATTCCACACTGGTGCCCCACAATGCTGAATCCTCTGCCCCCTAATTTACTCCCTTTGCACTCGCGACTTCATGTGCAGGTCCTGCTCAAACACATCTACAGGTTTGCAGGTGACACCACCATTGTAGCTATATCTCAAATAATAACAAATCTCATTACAGGATGGAGATAGAGAGCCTATTGGCATGGTGTCATAGCAACTATCCCTCCCCCAATGTCAGCATAACTAAAGAGCTGGCCATTGACTACAAGAAGTGGGATGGTGCACATGCTTCTGTCTACATCAATGGTGCGGAAGTGAAGAGGGTCACAAGCATCAAGTTCCCAAGAGTGAATATCACCAATTGCCTGTTCTGATCCAACCATGTAGATGCCATGACCAGGAAAATGCGCTTCCTCAGAAATTCAGAATGCCCCAGCTGACCGTCACTAATTTTTATAGATATACCATAGAAATCATCCTCTCCAAGTGCATCATTATTTGGTATGGGAACTACCCTGCCTGAGACCACAAGAAATTACAAAGAGTTGTAGATGCAACTCAGCATGTTCACAAAAATCAGCCTCCACTCCATGGACTCTGTCTGCATTTCTCAGTACCTCAGTAGAGCAGCTGACACAATGAAAGGCCACACCCATGCCAATTATTCTCCCTTCTCTCATCTCCCATTGGGTAGAAGACATTGGGCTGAAAGAATGTACCACCATCCAAACACAAGCCAGCTTCTAAGCTGCTGATATTAGACATTTATCTTTTCAACCCTCTCCCCATCTATTCCACATTAGTTGTGCAAGCACATAAATGCTGTGTCAATTCCACTCAATATGCAATAAATTTAATATTTGATTATAATTAAGTGCTTTGGAAGGTTTGACTTAAGAATTAATTATATCAACTGCGCAGAGAAATTATTCATCAAAATATTTTGAAATATCACCCAGTAGCACTCAAATCGACAGTGATGAAATGCTTTGAGAGGTTAGTTATGACCAGACTGAACTCCTGCCTCAGCAAGGACCTGGACCCATGGCAATTTTCCTATCATCACAATAGGTCGACGGCAGATGCAATCTCCATGGCTCTTCACACAGCATTAGAGCACCTGGATAACACAAACACCTATGTCAGGATGCTGTTCATCGACTATAGCTCAGTATTTAATACCATCATTCCCACAATCCTAATCAAGAAGTTGCAGAACCTGGACCTCTGTACCTCCTTCTGTAATTGGATCCTTGACTTCCTAACCGGAAGACCACAGTCTGTGCAGATTGGTGATAACATATCCTCTTCGCTGATGATCAACACTGGCACATCTCAGGGGTGTGTGCTTAGCCCACTGCTCTACTCTCTGTATTCACATAGCTGTGTGGCTAGGCATAGCTCAAACACCATCGAGAAATTTGCTGACGATAAACAATTCTTGGTAGAATCTCAGGTGGTGATGAGAGGGTGTACAGGAGTGAGATATGCCAACTAGTGGAGTGGTACTGCAGCAACAACCTGGCACTCAATGACAGTAAGACAAAAGAGCTGATTGTGGACTTCAGGAAGGGTAAGATGAAGGAACACATACCAATCCTCATAGAGGGATCAGAAGTAGACAGAGTGAGAAGCTTCAAGTTCCTGGGTGTCAAGATCTCTGAGGATCTAACCTGGTCCCAGCATATTGATGTAGTCATAAACAAGGCAAGACAGTGGCTATACTTTATTAGGAGTTTGAAGTGATTTGGCATATCAATAAATACGCTCAAAAACTTCTATAGTTGCACCATGGAGAGCATTCTAACAGGTTGCATCTCTGTCTGGTATGGAGGGGCTACTGCACAGGACCGAAAGAAGCTGCAGAGGGTTGTAAATCTAGTCAGCTCCATCTTGGGTACTAGCCTACAAAGTATCCAGGACAAAGCAGTGTCTCAGAAAGGCAGTGTCTATTATTAAAGAACTCCAGCATCCAGGGAATGCCCTTTTCTCACTGTTACCATCAGGTAGGAGATATAGAAGTCTAAAGACACACACTCAGTGATTCAGGAACAGCTTCTTCCCCTCTGCAACCAATTCCTAAATGGACTTTGAAGCTTTGGACATTGCCTCACTTTTTTAATATACAGTATTTCTGTTTTTGCACATTTTTTAATAATCTATTCAATATACATAATTGATTTAATTGTTTATTTATTATGTTTTATTTTATTTATTATCATTTTTTCTCTCTCTCTGCTAGATTATGTATTGCATTGAACTGCTGCTGCTAAATTAACAAATTTCACATCGCATGCCGATGATAATAAACCTGATTCTGATTCTGATTCTGAATAGTGCTTGTATCCCCATTTCTCAGTCCAATTGATTGTGGAAAAAGTTAGGTTTATTCAGTTGGGAAAAACATCTCAATCTGAGACAAGGGCATTAACTAGTCTGGCACAGTTACAGTGCAGTGTCATTTATCAAACCGAAAGTTGAAAGATGGTCAAAAATGAGTGACATACTACTCTTCTTAGGATTGACCAAACTTCTCATTCTGATTTCTACTTGATCATTCCTGATGAAGAGTGCTGAAGTCAAATGTTGAATGAGGTCATTATGAAATTTAACTGTGACAAACCTCCACGACCAGTTGATGTGTGGACTACAGCAGACATGGACTGTTACGTGGATGAAGTTTTGTGGTGTTTATGCCCATAGAACAAAATCCAGGATTGAATTACTGCCTCAAGGAAGAAGGTAATCAAATTCAAAACAAAAAAATAACCTTGCATTTAGCAAAATGAAATACTTAACTAGACAGCAAGGGAGAAAGGGAGCTATTTAGCTGATCGCCTGGAACAATCTTGAGATGCAGACAGCACTTTGCTCCACATCTGAGCTGCAATTTGAGAATTGTTTCATGGCAAGCAACCAGAGCTGTCTGAAGAGAGTTTTTAACTACACCTCCCACCACACCCAACATGTTAACCTAAACAAATGTCTGGGCTATTCAGATAAACAAGATTGCTATTCATTCTTACCGTGCTTTATTCCATCTACTAAATAATAGGAACAAAGGCAGAGAACAACTTAATTGAATAACTCAGATGTATAAAGGCATTTGCATTGACGAGCACTGCCAGCCCTGTTCATTGGAAATATTAAATGGAAACTTTATAGAACGAGGAAGTACAACTCGAAGCATGCATGCAAATGAAGAATGGATACTAACACAAACAGTGCATGCGAAGAATTCAGCAAGATTTTTTTTCGGAACAGCAGAGGAATTGTGACCTCAAGACAGCCTAAATCTCTGAGCAGAGAATTAGGTACTTCAAAGGCAGTCATTTTTGAAAGAAAGGAAATGTGACAGTCAATTTGCACGTAACAAGCTCCTATAATTGAAATGTGATAATAATGAGATAATTGCTTTCTTACTAGTTTAAAATGAGAGATAAACATTGTCCAGACCATTGGGAATAACATCCCCGCTCTTGTTTAAAATAGTCTAAGGAAAGCTTTTGCATCTATACACAGTCCAAATGGAGCCTCTTGTTTAACCTTTACAAAAGACACCATTTTAGGTGAATGATGTCGCCTAATGACGACCCCTTTGCTTGCATCTTTGGAAACAGCTCTATTGCTATCTTATTATCACTTTTTTTCCCTTTCCAGGTTCTTTTGAACACCCTGACCTGGAGTTACACACTGACTTCAGTTCTTTGCGGAAATGGGACCCGCTTTCAGGGCCTCACGACCAGCCGCTTTTTGATATGCCAAGGATGTGGCCTTGTGGTGAACTACATATACCTGTCTGGACACGCCCCCCCCCACCCACTGACTGCTCCTGTGGCTCCTCCCACGGACCCCGGTATAAAGGCAATTGGAGACACTGCCCCGGCCTCAGTCTCCAGGATGCAGTGTGGTGGTCAATTGCTGCTTGTTCTTTCTTCCAGCCAATAAAAGCTGATATCTCGCCTCACATCTCAGAGAGTTATTGATGGTGCATCAGGCCTAAAAGACTAGTGTGCCTTCAGGGTGCCGGATTTCCGTGGCTCTGGAGGCAGGTGTATTTGAGGTCAGTGCCACTGCCTGATACGTTGTGGGAGTCGGAAGATCGTAAGCAGCCAGCTGGCTGCCGGCTGTGTGCCCAGAGACCCGAGCTCTTTGGATAAAGAGCTCGGAAAAAGCAACACAACAGACATTTAGCACCATAAATCAGTGACTTGCTTTGTTAAGTCTCCTCTCTCGCTGCGAAACGGGGATACCTCTTTTTCCCTTATTAGGAAGAGAGAGAGAGCCTATGGTATGTCGAATTACCGGGTGTACAAGTAATCTTTAGGGTACTGCAAGTCTGTGTCTTCATTCATGCTTTGCTGCACACTTGAGTGCTCAGTAGGGGCACCCATGCTTTTATGCTGGTGGGGGAGGGGGCCATTGCTTTGCTGCTGCTTATGTCTGGGAGGGGGAAGATGAGGGGGGGGCTGTGGGGTTCTAACATTTAACTGTAATTCATTTTTTGGGGCACTCCTCTGTTTTTTGGAGATGTTTGTGAAGAAAACGAATTTCAGGATGTATATTGTATACTTTTCTCTGACGTTAAATGTACCTATTGACCTTCTGTAATATTCTGATTCAGTCTAGGACTGTTTCAAGTCTTGAACTAGGTTTCTAACAAAGATAAGAGAGTTATCAATTGAACCACAGCTTAAAATATTTTTTTTAAATCCTCCTATACAAAATAGCTATTTCAATTTGCTCTCAGGATGTAAATAAAACTAACAAGGGCATATTTATAAGCATTAAAGATGCATTGAGGTATTAGTGATAAGCCCTGCACTGTGTGTTCCTGTGGTAATGAACTCTACTATAATGATGTGGTAGAGATGGGGAGACTCTAAGATATTTTAAGTCATAATGAATGACCCATGCCTGTTACTGCCTTCTATCATACAGATTATTAAGTTGTGGCCATGCTATGTTGATGCCAGAAACATGGCGAAACTTATAGATTGCCCCCGACACATTCTCCGACTGTGTTGGCTGCTAATGCAGATGAGATATTGCACTGTAAGTTTCAATCTTGTGATGTGCATGTGACAAATAATGCCAACCTTTAAACCTTTCTGGATATAAGCGAGGGCCTTCTGCTAACATAAACTGTCTACGTTCCTATAACTTCCTACATTCTTTACCAAAATCTCCTGTTAACTGCAAAGCCTACGCTTGCACAAGCTGCAGCAAGCTTCTGGGGTTCCTAGATCATTTGCTTCTTGAGTGACTGCCAACAACTACCTGCCCTTTGTTCACAGCAGGTTAGTTTGAACTGATGTTGGCCACTAAGCATGTTGGTCTCCTGCCGATGTGGCCAGCCAATGAGCCGTCTTGGAAAATGCTGACACTATACTACAGCTGGCATGTCACCAGCAGAGGAATAAACAATTTGTTTAAATTTTTCATTCTCTCACCAGAGCATGAGAATATATAAAAACAATGTCAAGAAACAAATAGGCAAAATTCCAACTGCAGAAGGCATCAAGATTGAATGGGAAGGGAGCAGAAATTGTGATAAATGGTCGCACTGAATGGTGGATAGCACAGTTCAATCCTCATAACCAAATGTTAGAGCCATCATAATTAACCTTGATTTTGCACATTGGTTGTTGGCCAGTCTTAGCTTGTGTGTAGTTTTTCATTGATTCTTTGTGTTTCCTTGTATCTACTGTGAATGCCACACTGAAATGAATCACAGGGTGGTATATCAAGATATATTCTGCACGTATTTTGATACTAAATTTAAATTGAATTTTGAACTTTGAACTTATATTCCTGTGTCATTATTTCTATACATACCTTGGCAGATGGACAGAGAATCATTTGGTCTGTCTGCTCTGCAACAATGAATCAAGGACATTTGGTCTGTCTTCCATTGTAAGTTACAATGGGAGGAAAGGTCAAGCCGTTTAACAGTGTTTGACCCAAAACACTCTAAACCTTTTCTCTCCATGTACATGTCCAAAATTAGCTTAAATAGGAATGTTAGTTGGCATTGACCAGTTGGATTAATGGCTTATGTTGAAAGGACAAGCAGGAAGGCAGAGGGGGTTGTGTGGCTCTATTAGAAAAATTGAAATTAAATCAATAGAAGTAGGTGATATAGGGTCATAATGTATTGAATCATTATGGATAGAGCTAAGGAACTGCAAGGGTTAAAAGACCCTGATGGGGTAGTAAGGATGTGGTTTACAAGTTACAATGGGAGATAGAAAATGTATGCCAAAAGGGCAATGTTACAATAGTCATGGGGGATTTCAATATGCAGGTAGATTGCAAAAATCAGGATGGTGCAGGATTCAAAGAGGGGATTTCTAGAATGCCTACAAGATGTTTTTTTAGAGCAGCTCTTAATTAAGCCCACTAAGGTATCAACTGTTCTGGATTAGGTGATGTGCAATGAACCATAATGGATTAGAGAGCTTAAGGTAAAAGAACCCTTAGAGGAAAGAGATCATAATATGTTCAAATTCACCCTTAAATTTGATAAAGAAAAACTAAAGTCAGATGTATCAGTATTACAGTGGAGTGGAGGAAATTAAAGAGGCAAGAGAGAGGTGTTGGCCAGAATTGACTGGAAAGAACACTGGCAGGAGTGACAACAGAGCAGCAATGACTGGAATTTCTGAAAGCAATTCAGAAGGCACAGGATGTGTACATCTGAAAGAAGATGTATTAGAAAGGTAAAATGACCCAACCATGGCTAACAAAAGAAGTCAAAACCAACATAAAAGCCAAAGAGTGGGCATATAATAGAGCAAAACTTTGTGGAAGTTACGGGATTGAGAAGCTTTTAAAAACTAATAGAAGGCAACTGAAACAGTAATTAAGAAGGTAAAGATGGAATACAAAAGTAAGATAGCCAATAACAATAAAAAGGATACCAAAAGTTTCTTCAGATACATAAAGTATGAAAGAGAGGTAACTGTGGATACCAGACCATTGGAAAACACTGCTGGAGTGATAGTCATGTTCAATGAACTGAAGAAGTATTTTACTGTGGAAGACACTAGCAGTACAGTGGAAGTTCCAGGTGTCAGAGGTCATGAAGTGTGTGAAGTTACCATTGCTAGAGAGAAGGTTCCTGAAAAACTGAAAGGTCTGAACATAGATATGTCACCTGGACTAGATGGTGTATACCCAGAGTTCAGAATAAGTTGACTGGAGAGTTTGTGGAGGCATTAGTAATGATCTTTCAAGAATCACTAGATTCTGGAATGGTTCTGAAAGACTAGAAAATTGCAAATATCACTCAACTCTTCAAGAAGGGAGAGAGTCAGAAGAAAGGAAATTTTAGGCCAGTTAGTCTGACCTCAGTGGTTGAGAAGATGTTGGAGTCGATTGGTAAGGATGTGGTTTTGGGGTACTTTGTTGCAAAGTTTGCAGACAATATGAAGATAGATTCCGTGAATTCCCGTGGCAAATAAAATGGTCTGCATTGAACTGCCACAAACTCCACTAACGAAGACTGTGCAGGTGATGCCTCCCTCCAAAATGCGCTGAATAACTTCTACACCTGGTTTGAGGCGGAAAATGACATGGCGGCGAGGAAGTCCACCCCTCCTGCGAATGACCAGGTGCTGTGTCTCTCCGTGGCCAACGTGAGAAGAACCCTGTGCAGGGTCAACCCACGGAAGGCTGCTGGACCAGACAACATCCCTGGTAGAGTGCTCAGAGGATGTGCAGACCAGCTAGCAGATGTTCTCACTGACATCTTCAACATCTCCCTGAGCAGCGCCACCATTCCAACGTGCTTCAAGGCCGCCACCATCGTCCCCGTGCCGAAGAAGTCTTCAGTGTCCTACCTAAATGACTACCGTTCCATTGCACTTGCATCCATCATCATGAAGTGTTTCGAGAGGCTCGTCATGAGGCATATCAAGACCCTGTTGCCCCCCTCACTGGACCCCCTGCAGTTTGCGTACCATCCCAACCGCTCAACAGATGACGCCATTGCCACTGCCCTCCACCTGGCCCTAACCCACCTGGACAAAAAAGGCACATACGTTGGGATACTGTTCATAGACTTCAGTTCAGCATTCAACACAATCATCCCTCAGAAACTGATTGGAAAGCTGAGCCTATTGGGCCTGAACACCTCCCTCTGCAACTGGATCCTAGACTTCCTGACTGGGTGACCACAGTCAGTCTGGATCGGGAGCAGCATCTCCAACACCATCACACTGAGCAAGGGGCTCCCCAGGGTTGCGTGCTCAGTCCACTGCTGTTCACTCTGCTGACCCACGACTGTGCTGCAACACACAGTTCAAACCATATCATCAAGTTCGCCGATGACACCACCGTGGTGGGTCTCATCAGCAAGAATGACGAGTCAGCTTACAGAGAGGAGGTACAGAGCCAACAACCTGTCTCTTAATGTGAACAAAACAAAAGAGATGGTTGTTGACTTCAGGAGGGCACGGAACGACCACTGCCCGCTGAACATCGACGACTCCTCAGTAGAGATCGTAAAGAGCACCAAATTTCTTGGTGTTCACCTGACGGAGAATCTCACCTGGTCCCTCAACACCAGCTCCATAGCAAAGAAAGCCCAGTAATGTCTCTACTTTTTGCGAAGGCTGAGGAAAGTCCATCTCCCACCCCCCATCCTCATCACATTCTACAGGGGTTGTATTGAGAGCATCCTGAGCAGCTGCATCACTGCCTGGTTCGGAAATTGCACCATCTCGGATCGCAAGACCCTGCAGCGGATAGTGAGGTCAGCTGAGAAGATCATCGGGGTCTCTCTTCCCGTCATCAAGGACTTTTACACTATACGCTGCAACCACAAAGGAAACAGCATTATGAGGGACCAATGCACCCCTCATACAATCTCTTCTCCCTCCTGCTGTCTGGGAAAAGGCTCCGAAGCATTCGGGCTCTTACGACCAGACTATATAACAGTTTCTTCCCCCAAGCTATCAGCCTCCTCAATACTCGAAGCCTGGACTGACACCTTGCCCTACTGTCCTGGTTATTATTTATTGTAATGCCGGTACTGTTTTTGTGCACTTTATGCAGTCCAGTGTAGGTCTGTAGTCTAGTATAGCTTTCTCTGTGTTTTTTTTTTATTACATAGTTCAGTCTAGTTTTTTGTACTGTGTCATGTAAACCATGGTCCTGAAAAACCTTGTCTCATTTTTACTATGCACTGTACCAGTAGTTATGGTTGAAATGACAATAAAAGTTGACTTGACTTGACTTGACTAGATGGAGGGGCAGGTATTTTTGAGGAAGTAGAAAGGCTCCAGAAAGACCTAGACAGGTCAGAAGAATGGGCAAAAGAGTGGCAGATGGAATACAGTGTCGGTAAATGTATGGCCATGCACTTTGGCAGAAGAAATGAAAGTTTTGACTATTTTCTAAATGGAGAGGAGATACAAAAACTGAGGCACAAAGGGTCTTGGGAGTCCTTGCGCAGATTTCCTAAAGGTTAATTTGCATGTGGTGTGGAACGCAAATGTTATGTTAGCATTCATTTCAAGAGGTCTAGAATATAAAAGCAAAGATGTAATTTTGAGATTTTATAAAGCAGCACTGAGGTCTCACTTGGAGTATTGTGTGCAGGTTTGGGCCCCTTATCTTCAAAAGGAGGTCCTGAAACTGAAGAGGTTTCAAAGGGGGTTCTGGAAAATTATTCCAGGATTCAACGGCTTGTCACATGAAGAACATTTGATGGCACTGGAATTTAGAAGAATGAGGGGTGACCTCATTGAAACGTATCAAATGGTGAAAGACCTTGATAGAATGGATGTGGAAAGGATGTGGAGAGTATGTTTCCTATGGTGGGAGAGTCTAAGATCAAAGGACACAGCCTCAAAATAGAGTGGCGTCCTTTTAGAACAGAGATGAAGAGAGATTTCTTCAGCCTCAGAGTGTTGAATCTGTGGAACTTATTGCCACAGGCAGCTATGGAGGCCAAGACTTCATGTATACTGAAGTAGAGGTTGTTAGATTCTTGATTGGTCATGCATGAAAGGATACGAGGAGAAGGCAGGAGATTGAAGCTGAGAGGAAAAATGGATCAGCTATGATGAAATGGCGGAACAGACTTGATGGGCCAAATGGCCTAGTTCTGCTCCTGTATCTTATGGTCTTATGAACTAAAGGGCCTTTGTCCATGCTGTGTGCTTCTACAATTCTGTGACTCTCTGTGCTGTATCTTCATGCATTGGTGGAAACATCACACAGCTGATATTTCACAAACAAATATACACAGTATGATTGCTTATCTGGAAGAAAACTATTATGTTTTGATAAACCAAAGTAATTTTGAGATTGCCTACATGCTATGCAAAATTCTCATTAAATGTACAATTATTAAAGTGTCAGTAGGGTCATAGTTCTCAAAGGCTTTGAAAGGAACCATTATTTGAATTTCTTATGCATGTATAATTATCAAATCTGGATAATTGCACTTTGTCAAGAACTAGCTGTTATAGCCCACATCACCGTGTAGTTAAATGAAGCAGTGCTAAAACAGTTCTTAAACTCAAAAATATCTTCACATAATGAAATTAGATTTTCATTTTGCAGGGAAGGGAAATCAATGCAATAGAATATTTTATAAAACAGTTACATCTGGTTAAATGAGCTAACAGCAAAATAGACAATTATTATCTGGTACCTATTATTTTTCATTTCCATTTTCTATTTATTGGGTATCTCTTTGTCAACAGTCTATAGATATCACCATGGAATTCAAAATATGTAGCAAAATATAGTATAAACTGCAAACATTTCCAAAAATATTTATTAATTTTCTACTCTTGTTTCTGTTTTCACAAGTGCTGATGTGAGTCTAGAATGAGGCAATTAAAAGAAAATGCTCAAATCACTCAGTAGGTTGGTCAGAAACTATGGAAAGAGAAACAGAGTTAACATTCCAGTTCAAAAATTCTTCCCCAGAATTGGATGCCAGTGACTCAGAATAAGGAGAGAGCCCCCTGTTAGGAGGATTTGTTATACATCTGTACCGATCTGTACTAAACCTCTACATCCCTGACGTGGACAATATTTAGAACCTTGCAGCCCATGAAGTTTGTGTCATACGTTACCAAAATAAACCAAAGGATTATTCCTTAGCAAGAGTGTGGTGGATCAGTGGATATCATTGCCATAGATAGTTGTGAAGACCACGTCATTAGGTGTACTTGAAGCAGCAGTTGGTAGGTTCCCGTGGAGACCACGTCATTAGGTGTACTTGAAGCAGCGGCTGGTAGGTTCCCGTGGAGATCACGTCATTAGGTGTACTTGAAGCAGCGGTTGGTAGGTTCCTGATCAGTTGGGGGTTACAAAAAGAAGGTAGGATAATGGTGTTGAGAGATATAATAAATCAGCCATGATCAAATTGTGGAGCAAATTCAATTGACTGAATAACCTAATTCTGCTCCTATGTCTTATGGCCTTACGGCTTATGAATTTTTTGCATCTTCCTATCTCAGAGACCTTCATTATGTTAACTCAGCATTGGGATTAATAGTTTCAGATTTTAAAGAATTCAAGGGAGATGAGAGCAGATGGATGATGAGTATAATATAGATGTTCAACCATGCTCATATTGAATGGCAGAATGGCTATAGTATACCCAATATCCCATGATATTCTTGTCATTTAGATTTAAATGCTCACATTCCATTTGATCTTATGATTATTTTCTGTTCATACCATTTTAATGACGTGGACTGCATCCGAAGTTTCTTTGGACCTCTTGTTGCAGCTTGCACTTTGCCTTTGAGGAAGTACTCTTGTATTCTTCTTAGGGCAAAGGTGGGTGGCTCATATTTTGCATACAATGATAACCATTTGGTCAGTCCTTCAATAACTTTCTGTAATTTAATGCTTCCATCTGTACAGTTTACAATACTGCCTATGCTTGTGTCACCTTCAATTCAATGAGCTTTAATTTTAGCTAATAATTTTTATGAGGGATTTTATCATCTGCCCTTTGGAAATCCATATAAATTACATTCATTGACATTTCCCTGTCCGTTTGCACAGCCTAAAGATATAATCAGATCCATCGAGCATTAGCTGCCCTTTACAAATAAGTCCTAACTTTCCATAATCAAGTGAACATATTTAGAGTATTCAAGTTTTAGACTAATTGATTTTTACTTAAAAAATGGTGTATTATGCACACTTACATGATCAAAAGGAAAACAACCAAATTTAAGAGGATATAGATAAAGCACCTGTGAAGTTTTTCCTAATTCCTTTAAGCCACTGCAACTGAAGGTGCCTAGTACTGAGACTTAATTATCCTTTTTCATTTTGTGAAAGTCATTTAATTAATTTATTTATTTACTTAGTAATACAGCACAGAATAGGCCTTCGAGCTACGCTACCCCAGCAACCCCAGATAAACCCGATTAAACTCAACCTAATCACAGGACGACTTAAAATGACAAATTAACCTACCCGATACTTTGGACCATGGGGGGGGAAAGGAACATCCAGGAAAAACCCACACATTCCACTGCGATCCCTTACAGATGGCACTGGAATTGAACTTCAAACTCTGGAACACCCTGAGTTTGGTTGTAACCGTGCTCGGAACAATATTAGTTTCTTCATATTCTACAGTCAAGAGTTGGGTAGACATTGCTCTTCAAGGACATACTCATCAAGCTCTTCAAGATCATTGCTCATGACCTAATTCTCTAGAAATAATCTGCAGCTTTTTTTAATGTGCTAATCTTGATAAACCTTTCATCTCCTGCTATTCTTTATGTATCTTACGGCACCTACAATGTGTGTTGGGTTTTTCCCTTTACTTTGCAGTATGGTTTATGTTGTCAATTCCTTGTTTAGTCATCCATGGCCTTTTTTTTCAGTGTCTTCTCCCCTCAAGAATGTGTTTTTATTGAAATTTAACTCTATTTTTTTTCTGAACAGCTCTTGTCAGTACTCCTTTTGGCACAAATTATCTGAAGTTCTCCAACTGGTCAAGAGCTATTGTGTTTGTCCTCTGGGACCGATCATAACCCAAATTTTGTGTGTTAATCCAAGGGTATCCTTGGCCTGGTCTACAAAGAATATCCCCTGTCCCCAAAAGCAACTGGATCAAACTTTAAGTTGGTAGCAGCCTCATGGCAAATAGAGTATGGCACCCCGTAGGCAAACTTTATTTGGACTGTAATAGAGCTGTAGAATTTGCTGATTGCTATGACCTATGATCCAGGACACGTACAAATAACTCAATAAAGTGTTTTTGGGAATCCAAGAGATTTCTCCTGCTGACTGCTGGATTCAAGATGGAAGATGATGCATTGCTCACTCAGGTTGAACAGGTTAAATGCAGCTGGGTGCAACTGATTTCCAAATAACAAACTGGCAGGAGCCATCAACAATGAAATTAAAACCTGGAGTGATTTCAAGAACCATTGGGAAATTATGGCATATTTGGCCTGCACGATTAAATCAATTGCTGGAAATCTAAAATTTTTAAAAGCAGGGACCGGCAGTAATATTCAACACATCAGACAATATCAATGGAGAGAGAATTTGAGTTAATGTTTCAAACCAACCACAATTCATCAAAGCACATAATTTCTGGAAACCTTTGTAATATTCTACAGCATGATCATAAACAACAGTTAACATATGACAGAGGAAATGAAAAATCTGCAACCCTAGGATACTAAAATAGTGCATTTTTTCTTCATTTGGTTTTTGAAACTTGTATTAGTTAGTCTTAAACTATTGAAGATTGGTAACAAATGTAGGCTTCGTCAAGGTTAATCCAACAACTAACAATGTAATATGTTCACTTTCCAAAGCAGTCCACAAATCTGGGTCTTTTTACAATGAGCTCACCCTGTGGATATATGTACAATTCCTGATGTTAGGTGTGCAAACACCTGTGGGAATCTATGGGCAAAGATCTGGAAGGCTCAGGATTGGATGTGCTTGTCGCAGTGTATTTTGGGTTAGTGCGTTTATTTTGATTTGACAGAGTGGGAGATGGAAGAGGATGGGGATTGAGATGCGAAGATAGAGTGGTGGACTTCCTAGTTTGCAGTAATGACACAATCTGGAGAAACACAAAAAGAGCTGAAGGAACTCAGTGGGTCAGTCAGCATCCATAGTGGGAAATCTGCCTGACCCCCTGAGCTACTCGAGGATTTGTTGCATTAGCGTGCAATGCAGTGTTCACTTCCCAATCTTCCGGGCCCTAGTAAATTTATCAAATCATTGTAGACCTACAGTGTCATATGGAACACTTACTGTAGGAATGGCTGGTGGGCCCAGAGTGACGAACATTTGAGACTGGACAATATGAGAAGAGAGATCATGAGATGAATCCAAATAAGGCACCCAAGCAGAATAGCAATCCTGACTATTAGAAAGGTCTCTGTAGGTGATATTTCACCATAATGCGTTGCTGTTTGTTGGAGATTGGATCTCACCTTTATCAAACAGCTCACCTCCCCGTCTCAGTTGCTTCATTTTGAGGAGCCCAGCTGCTGTTGATAAACATTGCTGATGTTGTTGCTGTAACAGCTGCTGCTCCATCATCTGGAATAAAGCAATGATAATGACAATCGCCATCAGCAACAAAATCTAATGATAAGATGAACTGAGAGAGAAACAATCTGACAGCTAAAACAAACCCATTAGAAATCCACAGCACAAAATGTCTTCTCATCCATGAAATTGAGCTGCATACTGTATGTAACTTTGGGAATTCTCATGCACCAGTTACAGTGGCGGGCTGCATTCAGTGCCAGTCATTCATCGTTGATGCGGCACGAGGTTTGAAAAGAGCTTGGGTGCTTTCAGAACTTCTCAGTGGGCTCCATTCAGCGTGAGAGGTCATTTGTTGGTTTTGGAAGAGTTTGGGTGCTTTCGGGACTTTTCGACGGGCTGCATTCAGCGCAAAACATAATTTGTTGGTGAAGTAGCATGAGGCTTATAAAGATCTTGGTTGCTTTCTGCAATTTCAGTAGGCTGCAATCATAACAATCTATTAGGCACCCTCAGGGGCCAACAAAAAGAAGTGAGGTCTAAGCAGAGCAGCCGTTGAGTGAGTGGACAGTGTTAGAGTCGTCAGGCTTTGGCTCAACAGGCGTAGACAAGAACAGGATTGGGCAAACTCAGGCAGAGGTTCTAAGTAAGTTTCTAGTAAGTTTTTTAACCCTGTTAGCACGTAGCTAGTGCATTGAGAGTGGGTCCAGAGTTAGTCGTATGTTCCTCGTGTGAGATGTAGGAACTTTTGGAGACCTCCAATTTCCCTGAGAATTACATCTACATGAAATGCACCAAACTGCAACTGCTTAGAGACCACGTTAAGGAACTGCAGCTGCAGCTAGATGATCTTCAGCTCCTACGGGAAAATGAGGTGGTGATAGATAGGAATTACATGGAGGTCATCACCCCCTAAGTTGCAGGAGCTAGGTGAAAGGGAGTAGGCAGCCAATGAAAGCTACCCTTGTGGCTGTTCCCCTCAATAATAAGTATATCACTTTGGATACTGTTCGGGGGAAAGGCACAGTGACCTGATCTCTGGCACTGACTCTGTCTCTGCGGCTCAGTAGGGAAGAGGGAGAAGAGGAATACAATTGTGATAAGGGATTCTATTTTTAGAGGAGTAGACAGCAGATTCTGTGGAGACTACCAGATGGTATGTCGCCTTCCAGGTGCCAGGGTCAGGGATGTCTTGGATCGGGTCCGTGGCATTCTAAAGGCGGAGGGTGAACAGCTGGATGTCATGGTACATATTGGTACCAATGACATGGGTAGGAAAGGGGAGAAGGTCCAGAAGGTTTGACCTGTACAAAAAGAATGAGTTACACCTGAACCCAAGGGCAACCGATATCCTTGTGTGCTAAAGCTGTTGGGGGTTGGGGGGGGTAAACTAATTTTTCAGGGAGATTGGAATCAGAGTGATAGGGCTGAGGAAAGGGCAGTTTGATGTACCCAGATGCAGTGTGTAATGAGACTGCGAGGAAGGACCAGATAGGGCAAAATTGCATTCTGCAAGATGAGCTGAAGTGTAACAGGCATCCAAAATTGAAAGGGTGATGAATACAAGACTCAAGGTGTTACACATGATTGCACACAGTATATGGAATGAGACAGATAATCTTGTCATGTAGTTAGAGATTGGCAGGTGTGATGTTGTGGGCATTGCTAAGTTGAGGCTGAAAGAAGATCATAGTTGGGAGCTTAACATCTAAGGATACACATTGTATCACTAGGATAACCAGGAATGCAGAAGGAGTGGGCTGGCTCTGTTGGTAAAAATGAAAACAAATCCTTAGAAAAAGCTGACATAGAATCAGAAGGTATAGAATCATTGCGGGTAGAGTTAAGAAACTGCAATGTAAAATGACCCGGAATAGTATTATACACAGGATTCCAAACAGTTGCCAAGATGTGAACTACAAATCACAATGGGAGATAGAAAAGGCATGTAAAAAGGGCAATGTTAAGAGATTCATGGTGGATTTCAATAGGCAGGTAAATTGGAAAATACAGGTTGGTGCTGGATTTTAAGAGAGGATTCTTATTAGAAGTACTATGATATGGCTTTTTACAGCAACTTGCAGCTGAGTCCAGTGGAGAAAAGGCAATTCTGGATTGGGGGTTATGTAATGACCCAGATTTGATTAGGGAGATTAAAGTAAAGGAACCCTTAGGAGGCAGTGATCATAATATGATAGAACTCAATCTGCAATTTGAGAAGCTAAAATCAAATGCGTCAGTATTACAGCGAAGTAATGGGAATTACAGAGGGATGAGAGAGGAGCTGACCAAAGATGATTGGAAGGGGACACAAGCAGGAATGACAGCAGAACAGCAATGGTTGGAGCTTCAAGGAGCAATTCAGAAGGCACATGAAAGATACATCCTAAAGATGAATAAGTATTATAAAGGAATGATGAGACAACAGTGGCTGACATGGGAAGTCAAAGACAACATCAAAGCAAAAGAGCGGACATATAACATAGTCCATAGTGGGAAGTTAGAGGATTGAGGTTATTAAAACCAACAGAAGTCAACTGGAAAAGCCATAAATTGAGAAAAGTTTAAATGTGAAGGTAAATGAGCCAATAATATAAAAGAGGATACAAAAAGCTTTTTTTCAGATATATAAGAGTAAAGGAGAGATGTCAGTGGATATCGGACTGCTAGAAAATGACACTGCAGAGGTAGTAATGGGAACCCAAAGAAATAGTGGACCAAGTCAATCAATATTTTGCATTAGTCTTCACTGTGAAAGACTTTAGCAGTATGTCAGAAATTCAACCATGTCAGGGGGCAGAGATTAGTCTATTTGTTATTACCAAGGAGAAACTGTTTGGTAAAGTAAAAGGTCTGATGGTAGATAAGTCATCTGAACCAGATATTCTACACTCCAGGATTCTGAAAGACTTAGCTGAAGAAATTGTGAAAGCATTAGTAATCATATTTCAAGAATCACTGGGTTCAGGAATGGTTCTGGAGTACAGGAAAACTGTACTCATTAATAAGGGAGGGAGGCAGAAGAAGGGAAATTAGAGGTCAGTTAGCCTGTCTTCAGCTGTTGGAAGATGCTGGAGTCCATTATTAAGCATGCGGTTTCTGTGTACTTGAAAGGACATGAAAAATGATGCCAAACTCAGCATGGTTTCCTTAAGGGGAAATCCTGCCTGGCAAAGCTGTTGGAACTCTTTGAGAAAATAACAGGTAGGATAGACAAAGGTGCGGTGAACTACATATACCTGTCTGGACATGCTCCCCCTGCTGACTGCTCCTGTGGCTTCTCCCACTGACTGTGGCTCCTCCCACAGACCCCGGTATAAAGGCAATTGAAGCCTGAGCCCTGGCCTCAGTCTCCAGGATGTAGTGAGGTGGTCAATTGCTGCTTGTTCTTTCTTCCAGCCAATAAAAGCCTATATCTCGCCTCACATCTCCGAGAGTTATTGATGGTGCATCAATTTTATTGGCTGGAAGTTTTAAAACATGGAAAGCATTTTACGTCCGGAAAAACTGGACATTGATCCTCAAGACTCAGAAGCAGCTCTTGCCTTTGAACTCTGGCTTGCATGCTTCCAATCGTACTTGGAACAGAATCCCGTGACTGAGCACGCTATTATGCACAGAATCCTCCTTTCGAGGGTCACCCTGAAAGTTTACTCCCTTATCAGGGACCTGCCGACCTACCAAGGGGCACTGGACGCCCTTAAAAGACAGTACCTGCGGCCGGTGAACACCGTCTACGCAAGACATTGTTTAGCGACCCGGCGGCCGTGACCCGGCGAGTCGAGCGGGCAGTTCCTCCTAGCCCTACAGACACTCGTGCAAACTTGCGACTGCAAGGGACTGATGGCGGAACAACATTCAGAGCTGTTGGTAAGAGACGCCTTTGTTACGAGGATCAGGTCAGTGTACATGCGCCAGCAGCTGCTAGAAAATGCCGATCTTACCTTATGCTCGGCGATCGAGACGGCCGACACGCTGGAGGCTGCTCTGCACAATGCTGATGCTGTCCACCCGCGCGATCCCCCGCCGGTTCCGTGGTTGCTGCAGACCCCGCCACCCGCGAGCGAATTCACCACCGCCGCTGCCAGTTGCGAGTCCACGAACTCCCCGAAACCAACCACAGCTGCTGCCAGTCGCACGTCTGCGTGATGTTACGTCTGCGGACTCGAAAAACACCTCTAAAAACACTGCCCGGCCCAAGAAGTGACCTGCTCCAGCTGCGGAAAGAAGGGCCATTTCACCAAGGTCTGTAAGTCTGAACCACGAGCGGGGTCAGGCAGCGCCACGTGTGAGGCAAGGGGGCCGCCATCTTGCCTGCCCACCTCGTGCGAGACATGGGGGCCGCCATCTTGCATGCCCGGACGTGGGCGACCATCTTTTTCGGCACCACCTCGCCCCGCCCCCGACCCACCGGTGCTTACCGGGCACCAAGACGGCGGTTCAACTCTGGCCTCCGTAACCCTCGACCAGCTTGCAAGGTCAATGATGGACATCGTGGTGGAGGGGCACAGGACTAGCTGCCTGTTTGACACGGGCAGCACTGAGAGTTTTATTGACCTGGACACAGTGCAACGCTGCGGACTCGTGACACGGCCGGTAAGCCGAAGGGTCACCTTGGCTTCTGGGTCGCATTCCACAGACATCCAGGTGGGTTGTGTGGCGACATTGGTGGTGCAGGGCACAGAATATCGGGACTTTGCGCTACTGGTCATGCCTCAACTGTGCGCACCTGTGCTATTGGGGCTGGACTTCCAGAGCCACCTCAAAAGTGTGACTATGGTATATGATGGGCCCCTCCCACCACTCACTGTCAGGAATCCTCAGTTTTGTGGGACTTCGTCATATACCCCGCTACTGACCACACACACACACACCGAACCACACATCCCACCCAGCACCATGCCGATAGCTACGCTACTGACACCACTTGAAGCCTCTCCACCCTCAAGATTCCTCCCCCACCGCTGTTCGCCAACCTGACCCCCGACTGTAAACCTGTGGCAACTAAAAGCAGGAGGTACAGTGCGGGGGACAGGGCCTTCATTCAGTCAGAGGTGCAGCAGCTGCTCAGGGAGGGGATCATTGAGCCAAGCACAAGTCCTTGGAGGGCCCAGGTGGTCGTTGTTTGGACCGGGCAGAAAAATAGGATAGTCATGGACTATAGCCAGACCATCAATAGGTTCACACAGCTTGACGCGTACCCCCTACCCCGCATCGTGGATATGGTCAACCAGATAGCTCAGTACAAGGTGTACTCGACAATAGATCTGAAATCCGCTTATCACCAGCTCCCCATCCGCCCAGAGGACAGCCCCTACACCACCTTTGAGGCAGGCGGCAGGCTCTATCACTTCCTGCGCGTCCCATTCGGTGTCACAAATGGTGTCTCGGTCTTCCAGAGGGAAATGGACCGGATGGTGGACCAGTGCCAACTGAAGGCCACATTTTGCTATCTGGATAACATCACCATCTGTGGTCACGACTGGCCGGATCACAACGCCAACCTCCAACGATTTTTCCAAGTGGCCAAAGCCCTGAACCTTACTTATAACAGGGACAAGTGTGTGTTCAGAACCACCCGACTCGCTATCCTTGGGTATATCGTGGAGAACGGGGTCATTGGCCCTGATCCCGACCGTATGTTAGAACTCCCTCTTCCCACCACCCTCAGAGCCCTCAGACGGTGCCTGGGCTTCTTTTCCTATTACGTCCAATGGGTCCCCCATTACGCAGATAAGGCCTGCCCCCTGGTCAGGTCTACCACATTTCCCCTCTCTGCCGAGGCCTGTGTGGCCTTCAGCCACATTAAAGGGGACATTGCCAAAGCAACGATGCATGTGGTGGACGAGACCATTCCCTTCCAAGTAGAGAGTGACGCCTCCAATTTCGCGCTGGCTGCTACCCTCAATCAGGCAGGCAGGCCAGTAGCATTCTTTTCTCGTACCCTTCAAGGCTCTGAAATTCGGCACTCCGTGGTGGAGAAAGAAGCCCAGGCCATAGTGGAAGCTATTAGGCACTGGAGGCACTATCTCGCCGGCAAAAGGTTCACCTTGCTGACCGACCAGCGCTCAGTTGCGTTCATGTTCAGCAACCAACAGCAGGGCAAAATCAAAAATGATAAAATTTTGTGGTGGAGAATAGAACTCTCCACCTACAACTATGATATCCTGTACCAGCCTGGCAGACTCAATGAGCCCCCTGATGCCATATCCCGGGGAGCGTGTGCCAGCGCACAGCTCGACCAGCTATACGCCCTCCATTCAGATCTTTGCCACCTGGGGGTCACCCGATTTTACCATTTCGTGAAAGCCCGGAACCTGCCTTACTCCCTTGAGGACATCAGGACGATGACCAGGGACTGCCAAGTCTGCGCTGAGTGCAAACCGCACTTCTACCGTCCTGAAAAGGCGCAACCTATCAAGGCCACCCGCCCCTTTGAGTGACTGAGTGTTGACTTTAAGGGCCCCCTTCCCTCCACCGACCGCAATGTCTACTTTCTCAACATTATCGACGAGTACTCGCGGTTCCCCTTTGCCATCTCCTGCCCCGACACCACTACCACGTCTGTCATAAAAGCCCTGCGCCAGCTCTTCACTCTGTTCAGATATCCCTGCTATATCCACAGTGATAGAAGGTCCTCCTTTATGAGTGACGAGCTGCACCAGTACCTGCTGGCTAGGGGCATTGCTACTAGTCTAACCACGAGTTATAATCCCCGGGGAAATGGACAGGTGGAGAGGGAGAATGCCACAGTGTGGAAGGCCACACTTTTAGCCCTTAAGTCAAAAGGGTTGCCGGTCTCTCGATGGCAGGAGGTCCTCCCCGAGGCACTCCACTCTATCTGCTCCCTGTTATGTACGTCCACCAATGCCACCCCTCACGAGCGCCTATTCTCTTTTTCCAGGAAGTCTGCCACTGGGACCACCCTACCGGCTTGGCTGACGTCCCCAGGGCCAGTGCTGCTCCGGAAACATGCGAGGAGCAATAAATACTCCCCGCTGATCGAGAGGGTTCACCTACTACATGCGAACCCCCAGTACGCCTACGTGGTCTTACCTGATGGGCGGGAGGACACGGTCTCCATCCGCGACCTGGTGCCCACAGGAGCAGCAGACCACTACCCCGAACACTCCACGGTAACTATGAACCCTGTACCCGAGGTGACACCATGCACACCGAGCCCTACACAGACTCCTCACGACACTCCTATACCAGGCGCCTCGCACACACATGAGGGATCACTGACGCCAGGTGGGCTGACACCTCCAGTTAGGCTGGAACCAGCACAACCACCGTCTCCGGTGCAATCACCACCGGCATCTGTGCAATCACCACCACTGGCACCTGTGCAATCACCACCACCGGCACCTGTGCAATCACCACCACCGGCACCTGTGTAATCACCACCACCGGCACCTGTGCAATCACCACCACCGGCACCTGTGCAATCACCACCACCGGCATCTGTGTAATCACCGCCGGTGCTACGTAGATCGCAGCGACAGATTCGACCACCTGATAGACTTAACCTGCAAATATACTTGTAAGAAACTTCGCCCCATGGGGACTCTCTTTTAAAACAAAGGGGGGGGGTGAATGTGGTGAACTACATATACCTGTCTGGACATGCCCCCACTGCTGACTGCTCCTGTGGCTCCTCCCACTGACCGTGGCTCCTCCCACAGACCCCGGTATAAAGGCGATTGGAGCCTGAGCCCCGGCCTCAGTCTCCAGGATGTAGTGTGGTGGTCAATTGCTGCTTGTTCTTTCTTCCAGCCAATAAAAGCCTTTATCTCACCTCACGTCTCAGAGAGTTATTGATGGTGAGGAGAATCAGTGGATTTTGTTTATTTGGATTTTCAGAAAGCCTTTCACAAGTTACCACACATGAGGCTGCTTAACAAGGTAAGAGCCCGTGGTATTATAGGGAAAATACTAGTATGGATATAAGTTTGGCTAACCGGCAGGAGGCAAAGAGCATGGATAAAGGGAGTCTTTTTCTGGTCAGCTGCCAGTGACTAGTGGTGTATCACAGGGGTCGATGTTTGGACTGCTTCTTTTCACATTATATTTCATTGATTTGGATGAAAGAACTGATGGCTTTGTGGCCAAGTTTGCAGATGATACAAAGGTAAGTGAAGGGACAGGTAGTGTTGAGGAAGCAGAGTGTCTGCAAAAGGATGTCAACAGATTAGGAAAATGGGCAAAGAATTGGTAGATGAAATACAGTGTAGGGAAGAGCCCTGTTACGCACTTCGGTGTGGACTATTTTGTAAGTGGGGAGGAAATTTTAAAAATTTGAGATGCAACAGGACTTGGGAGTCCTTGTGCAAGATTCCCTAAAGGTTAACTTGTAGGTTGAGTCAGTGGTAAGAAAGACAAATGCAATGTTAGCATTCATTTTCAGAGGACTAGACAGTTTTGGAAACATGATCTAAGAAAAGATGTGCTGGCATTGGAGAGGGTGCAGGACATGTTCATGACAATAAAATCAGGAATGAAAGGGTTACCATATGAGGAGAGTTTGATGGCTCTGGGCCTGTACTTGCTGGTGCTTAGAACAATAAGGGAGTGATCTCATTGAAACCTGAAAACGATTAATGTAAGGGCCACATAGACTGGATGTGGAGAGGATGTTTCCTATAGTGGGTGAGTTTAGGACCAGAGGACACAGCCTCAGAAAAGAGGAACATCCATTCAGAATAGCAGAAAATTTTCTTTAGATAGACAGTGGTGATGCTGTGAAATTCATTGCCATAGATACTGTGCTGGCTAAGTCATTGGTTATGTCTAAGGCGGAGGTTGATAGGTTCTTGACTAATCAGGGCAGCAAAGTTACAGGGAGAAGGCAGGAAAATAGGGTAGAGGCAGATAATAATTAGACATGATGGAATGGTAGAGCAGACTCAATGGGCCAAATGGCCTAATTCTGCTCCAATATCTAATGGTTTTATGGTCTTAGGTTCTACCTCCTGTACCTAGTAAAGTGGCCACAGAGTGTATGTTCATGTTTGTCTACTGCCGTAGCCCATCCACTTCATGTTTCAATGGGTGGTGTATTCAGAGGTACTCCTCTGTACACCATGGTTGAAACACGTACTTATTTGAGTTATTGTTGTCTTGTCAAGTTGAACCAGCTTGAATATTCCCCTCAGACCTCTCTCATTAATAAGGCAATTCCACCCACAGAACTGCCGCTCACTGGATATCCAATGGTTTAATGTCAGAACACAGTACACAGCCTGAAATTCTTACTCTTCACAGACATCCACAAAATAGAAGAGAAGCCCAAAGAATGAATGGCAGAAAAAAACATTAGAATCCTAAAGCTCCCTTCCCCCCTCCCATGCACAAGCAACAGCAAAACATCGACCTCCCTCTTTCCCCTCCCTCTCCCACTTCAGCAGGAAGTATCAGCACCTACCACTCACCAAGCAACTACTGATATATCTCTACCAAAAGAGGTTTAAAACACTCCTTCCTTCTGCTAACTTGTAGGTCACCATGGGGCCAGGTGTAGCACCTGCTTAGTCCCCCCCCCCCACCCGATCAGGGTCATGGGAGCAGGTGATGGATGGTCGATCGAGCAGCTGGTGCATAGCACATCCTGGTCATATAACCGCTGACACCAGACAGATAATCTTGGAAGAGTATTGATAATGGCTGGGGTCACCTATCTGGTAAAGAAACTGTCCAGAAGAAGGCAAAGGCTAGCCACTTCTGCAGAAAAAATTGCTAAGAACAATCATGGACGTGATTGCTCATGTCATATGACATGGCACATAATGATGATGAACATTTCGTCTGAATAATAACTGAACCCCTTGACCATATCTGTATTCTATTATGCACTGGGCTTCTGCCACATGATTGGCTGATTAGATATTTGCATTAATGAGCAGGTGTACTTAATAAAGTGGCCAAAGAGTCTCATTATTGTCTATCTATTACTGCGATGTTAACATCCTTGGGAATGCTGGCTAAACTGAAGAGGCACATATATTGACCTTAGAGATAACGACATAAGATTTCCTTCCCAAAGTAACATTAATGAACTATTGATAGAGATATTAGGAGAATCCTAGTATTTGTGCAGAAAGGTGGCTCTGAAATGAAAGATCAATTCTGATCTTATTAAACAGTGAAAAAGACATATGGGGCTGAATTGCCTATTCTTGCTTCTATTTCTCATGTTTAGAATTGCCATTGATTGTTTTTCTTAACTTTCAATCTTGCTTAATCAATTGAATTTAAATTTCCAATTCCAACTTTTATACCTGGGCCACAGGTCTGTATTTCTAGCTGCCAATCAGTAACTTAATTACGGTATCACCGTGACTTGAGTAACCAAGTGCAACATCTACAATTTGGCAATGCCATGGCAAGTTGTGCTTGGTGCCTCTACCAAATAACAAATACCAGCACAGTTAAAATGATACTGCATGTGAAAATGCTCAAAATGCAAGGATGCATTAAACGATCCTCTACGTGACTTTGCCTACTGTCAACTCCCAATATGTCTCATTCCACTTTAAAAAAATGCCTAGTAGCTCTCAGAAAAGATCAACAGCAAACCAATCATCTCCTCAATTTTGACATAATCCTCTGACAATGTGACAGAAAGAATGTTGTAGCAGAAATATACTTGTGCTGAAGCTAGAGTCCTGCTGATATATAAAGCTAAAAATACTTAGTTGTGACTTAATCAGTGCCTTTGCTTCTTGAAGTGTTTCAATGCCTGCAGTCCTTATAACCATGCTACATCAATCCTGTTCTTTGATTGCTTCTACCACAGTGATCCTTATTTGAAATATGAAGCACAATTAATTTCAACAGAGGTGAGAGCACTGGCCACAGTTAAAAGTTATACAATGTTCCCAATGTTTACAACATTTTAACACCAACAACATAGGTGAAAGAAGATAAAGACAGTATAGTGTTTGCAGGCTACATGAGAAATTACAATGTAAGTGATGTTAATTGGGAGTATTCCTTCCCTTTGAGCAGATCATGAGACAGGATTTCAGGCATATGTTTGAAGCTTTATGAAACGTTATTCGTAGCAGAATGGAAATAGAACAAAAGAAGGTTTCACACCTGATCTCCATCGACCTCCTTGGAGAACAGAAATTACAATAATGAGCTTCATGCAGAAGCTATGGTTGTGATCCCCATGTCAAGTTACTATTGTCAGGATAAGCTTTATCTGTGGGCATCTTTGCATCTGTGTAAAATGGATGGATTAACCAGTCAGCGGCTGGCCTCAATTCCTGAAGCTAACTTTTGTACATCATTTTGTACAATTTGCTTCTATTTGTTTTGATAGAAGCATGTTTATATACATCACAAATTTAGCACAAATGGTAGGTATAGTGCCTACAGGGCAAGAACTCTAGCTATTTTCTGACAAGAATCTCAATTTAATTGATTAGACATGATTCAAACTCAAACCTCAGACACAAAAGATTCTCCCGATTCTGGATATCTTTAGCCATGCACACAAAATACTGGAGGAACTTAGCAGGTCAGACAGCATCTACAGGAGATGAGCCTTCGATGTTTCGGGTCTGATGAACTGCTTGAGCTAGAAACATTGACTGTTCACTTTCCTCTGTAGATGCTGCCTGGTCTGCTGAGTTCTTCCAGCATTTTGTGTCTGTTAAACTCAAACCAGAAGTTGATGAAATCACACCAGCAGGGGGAGCTGAGTGTTCACAGCAGGAGCCCACAGTCAGGGATTCATAGGAAAAGCCCATGGCAATTTCAATGTGGATCTTGCAGGAATGGCTCCCAAATGGAGACCTTCAGAAAAAGAAAGAACTTTATTTAGGAAGGTGCAACATGATTGATAATGCTATCTGGAGTGGGATGATCATGAAGTCAAAAAGCTGGGACTATTGTAGCATAGTTAAACCAGTAGACTTTTTTTTTATATATAACAAGCTCCTGTACCAACAATGTAAGGTTTAAATGCAAGGGATTCACAACTGAAATTATAAAGTAAACACTATTTCCTCCTTTGATAAGGAATTACTCCCAGAGAGTCTCTGCACAGAAAGATCAAAGGAATTTTAAATACTTCCATCCCTTGTGTAATCCAAAGTCTGTAAACATGATGATAGATTATCCAAGTTATGCCACCAGATATCAATTCATGCACAAGACTTATTTCAGATAATCAGAAGTGTCAGGTTTTCTATGAAAACTGACATTGATGTTGTTCACATGAAAGGCTAAAAGAAGAATCCAAATCATAGTGGGAACACAACATTTTCAAGACAGTTTTTTAAATTTATGGAACCAATGGACTCAACCACAACTGCAGCAAGTGGTGCTGGATGGGTAACAAGGGACATAATGCAGTCTTTCTTCTGTTTGTGTATGGCTTAGTCCTGCTCCCAATGCAGACTCTCTGAGTTTCAATTTCTTGAATGCTTGCTTTCCATTTTAAGCAATCACAAGTAAGAGATATTCGTGTGTCAGAGGCTATGTTACACTTTATCGAGTGCATTCTTAGGATGTCTTTCAAGCATTGTCCTCCTTGATCTGCCTTACTGCCACAGAGCTCAGGGCAGAGTGTTTAATTTGAGAATCGAGTGTCAGATATAGCTTGTCGTTGAAGTGATCAGAGTCTCATTGCTGGGGTTGTTGACCTGCAAGAGACCACTGACATTTGAATACATTTTCTTGGAAGATATTGCGATGATGGCTTCAGTGGTTCTCTTCCAGAGCTGTACATTTGTCCTTGTCCCTAAGCATGCTGAAGGACTGGGATCTTCACTATTCGGTTGACTATGAATTGCTGCCTGGTTTGAGGAGTCGCACTTTGAACTCCCTCAGTTGGCTGAAGACTGTACTGAAGATATGCTGATGTTTTTCATTGATATTTCCACTAAGAAGAAACTCTCAGAATATGTGAAGCTATTCAAGATTTGGAGAGGGGTTTGAGGACTTAGTGATGTGCGGCAGAAAGCCTTTGTTATCTTTCAGGTTCTGGTGTTCTCTCATACATATCAATAATGGTTTTGGTGTCTGCTCTCCAAGTGTACCAATGTGCTGGCATTATCTGCATTCCATAATTCTTTGACTGAGATTGAAATGTCCTTAATGAAGTTTGAACAGATTCTATTGTCCTGAATTTAAATTTCCTCAAGCTGGGAGGTGAAATGCCATATTGGAAGATTAAGAAGAAGGTTAGTGCAATGATGTATCCTTGTGTACCTTAAACATTTTATCATTCACATTTAACCCACAAACTCTAGTTCTTGTCTGACACAACCTCAGTGGAAAAAAAAGCATGCCTGTATTTACCCTATGTATACTCCTCATAAATTTTGCATACCTTAATCAAATTTTCCCTCATTCTCCTACGCTCTAGGGAATAATGTCCTCATCTATTCAACCTTTCCCCAGGACTCAGGTCCTCAAGTCCATTTTTCCTGCTGGTCCAGACCCTGTTGCAAGCTTTGATAGCCTTCCTCGCTTGGTGCCATCCACAAATTTGCTGATCCAGTTTGTTACATTATCATCCAGATCGCTGGCATAGATGAAAAATAGAACACACCCTCACCAATCCTTGCAGCATACCACTCTTCATAGGCCTGCAGTGAAAAAGGCAACTGTCTGTTACCACTCTCTGGCTTCTCCTGTGAAGAAAATGTCTGATTCAGTTTACTACTTCATTCTGAATGTCAAGCAACTGAACCTTCTTGACCAAACTACCGTGCAGGATCTTGTCAAAGGCATTGGAAAAGTCCATACAGACAACATCAGCTGCCCTGCCTTCATCAATTTTCCTGGTAACTTCCTCAAAAAAAACTCAATAAGATTAATTAGACATGACTTACCATGCACAAAGCCATGTTGATTATCCTTAACCATTTCCTGTCTATCAAACTACTTACATATCCAGTCCCTCAGAAAATCTTCCAATAGCTTCACACTATTGATGTCAGGCTCACCAGCCTATAATTTCTTGTCTTATTTTTAGAACCTTTCTTAATCCATAGAACCATAGAACATTACAGCACAGGAACAGGCCTTTTGGCCCTTCTTGGCTGTGCTGAACCATTTTTCTGCCTAGTCCCACTGACCTGCACCTGAACCATATCCCTCCATACACCTCTCATTCACGTACCTGTCCCAGTTTTTCTTAAATGTTAAAAGTGAACCCACATTTACCACTTCATCTGGCAGCCCATTCCATACTCCCACCACTCTCTGTGTGAAGGAACCCCCCCCCCTCCTAATGTTCCCAATAAACTTTTCCCCCTTCACCCTTATCCCGTGTCCTCTGATTTTTTCTCCCCTAGCCTCAGTAGAAAAAGCTGCTAGCATTCACTCTATCTATACCCACCATAATTTTATTATACCTCTATCAAATCTCCCCTCATTCTTCTAAACTCCAGGGAATAAAGTCCTAACCTATTCAACCTTTCTCTGTAACTCAGTTTCTCAAGTCTCGGCAACATCCTTGTAAGCCTTCTCTGCACTCTTTCAACCTTATTAATATCCTTCCTGTAATTATGTGACCAAAACTGCACACAATTAATTAGGTGATCAAAACTGCATACAATTAATTAGGTGATCAAAACTGCACACAATTAATTAGGTGACCAAAACTGCACACAATTAATTAGGTGACCAAAACTGCACACAATCCAGTGTTCACAATGAAGAAAGAAAACTCAGTTTGTGTAACAGCTTTGCAGAACACCTGCAATCGTTCAGCCTATGGCTTCCTGTCAGGTTATTTTTTCTTCCCGCTGACCTATCTGTCTGTGGCCTCCTCCGGGACCAAATCAAGCCCGAGGAATAGTACCTCAGCTTCGGTCTGGATACATTGCAGCCTTTCAGACTCATTATCAAACCCTGCAGCTATTTTCTCTGAATGTTTAGAACTGCCTGTTTCTGATGTAAGCTGTCCATCTATAATAACTTTGCGGTCTCCATTAGCACATCCTGATTCACTGGGTATGTTGGCGAATGGAATTGATAATAGATTGGTGTTTATTTAATAGTCAGCATGGGCATGGTGGTCCAAAGCATCTGCTTGTACAGTATTTGTCTCTATGACTCTCAGAACCTATCAATTGCAGGCCTTTTGTTTCCTCCTCACAACTTGTCAACCAACCTATTTTTATATCATTATCAAAACCACAGTACCCTTGGCATCTTTGTCAAAATCATCATTATTGATTGTCCCCCAGCACTGATCCCTGGTGCACCGATGAACCACTAATTGTTATTCAGAAAAGATCTACCGGTATTTATCCTGACTCTTGGTTTATCTTTTGATTAGGCACTCCCCTATTCATGTTAATATATACTCAGTGGCCACTTTATAAGGTACACCTGATCGTTAATGCAAATATCTAATCAGCCAATCATGTGGCATCAACTCAATGCATAAAAGCATAGAGACATGGTCAAGAGATTCAGTTGTTTTTCAGACCAATCTTCATAATGGGGAAGAAATTGGATCTAAGTGACTTTGACCATAGAATGATTGTTGGTGCCAGACGGGGTTGTCTGAGTATCTCAGAAACTGCTGATCTCGTGGAATTTTCACACACAACAGCTTTTCCCAGTGGTGCAAAAAGCAAATGGACAGACTGATTCAAGGTGACAGGAAGATGACAGTAACTCAAATAACCACAAGTTACAACAGCAGTGTGCAGTAAAGCATCTCTGAACACACAATTTGTTGAATACTTAAGTGGATGGGCTACAGCAGCAGAAGACGTAAAAAGTGGACACTGAATATATTACCAACAACCTTTTACATTCTTTTTACATGCCGTCACCTTACTGACTACCTTCTGAAAACTTAAATACACAGATACAATTCTCCTTCATCTACCTTGCATGTTCTTAAAAACTCCATCAAATTTGTCAAAAATGATTTCCATTTCAAAAAAAGCATTGACTTCATTGTCATGTAATTTTCTTAATTATGGATTCATTTTTCATTTACCCACTACTAGATGTTTGGCTAACTGTCTTATAGTTTCCCCTATTTTCTGTCTCCTCCTGTTTTGAATATGGTATTCAAATAGGAAACCAGTATCTGATAAGTGAAAATTACAGGGCACAGTTAGAAAAATAAATTATATTTTTTTGATTTAATATTTGAGCTAAGTGCTCTACCCTGGTCCATTGTAAATGAGTCTCACTGGTGCTCTTCACAACCATATTATGTGCCTCGATAGAAGTTGAAGTTAACTGAGAGGCAGTAATATTGCTTAAAAGGAAATTCTGATGACTTGATAGTTTTTGGAATTATTTAAGTGTGACAAAGAAATTGATTCCAATGATTACTGCATTCAGTTAGATAGCACTATCAATTTACCATGACCAGGGCACTTTATAGTTCACATTGTAGGTAAAGGAAATTGAGAGTGATTAAAAAGAAATATTAAAGCAGGTTATACTGGTTAGGAAAGGACTACTAATTGTGGATGTGGATCTCTCTGAGATAAAATCTAGAGAAATTACAAATAAATATAACTAAAGAAAATTATTGTAAAGGAAATAAATTATAAAGACAATGATGTTAAAATATTTTCAGATAAAAATGATTGGTTGCATTTATGGACCTTTTTTATATAAAAAAATTAAAACTTCTTCAAAGGAATGTCACCAAATAAAAATTTGACAGACACAAGAGAGTTTTGTGCAAATTTGTAGGTTTCAAGTCATGCCGTAAAGAAGGAATGAAAATCTGAGTGCTAGAAAGTTTTAAAGAATTGTCAAGGGGCTAAGTCTTAAGAAGCAATCTCAGCTGCCAAACATTAAAATTGCTATTCATGAGAGACCAGCCCAGATATCCTAAGGGATGTTGGGTTGGGAAACATTAAAAAAATATGGATTTTTAAAAACATGAAAGTTTTAAAATTGAAACTTAAAATCCAACTTCCACTCTGCCCCCAGATTTACTTGGTCCATCTCAGACATCTCTCTCTCCTTTCTTGAATCACTTCCCTTTCTATTAGTGGTATTTCTATTAGACACAACCTGTCTGCTAATATCTTTTATAGACCTACTAACTCTCACAGCTGTCTTGAACCCTGGTGCAGCCTCCTCTACATCAGTGAGACCTAACATAGATTGGGGGACATGCTTAAACAAGTACCCTCAGTATGCCACAAAAGACAGGCTTACCCTGTTATCACCCAATTTAATTCTACTTCCTATTTCCATTCCAATATGTCATTCCATGACCTCCTCTACTGCCACAATGAAGCCACTCTCAAATTGGAAGAGTAATGCCTCATAATTCATTTGGGTAGCCTCCAACTTGATGGTGTGAACAGTAACTTCTACACCTTCCCCCTTTTCTCTTTTTTCTTTTCCCGCTATGGCTTCCATCTTACCCCTTCTCTTCTCCTCAGCTGCCCGTCACCATGCTTGGTGCCCCTCCTACTTCCCTTTCTCCCATAGTCCACTCTCTACTCCCATCAGATTCCTTCTTCTTCAGCCCTTTTTGCTTTTCCACCTATCACCTCTTAGCTTCTCACTTCATCCCTTCTCCCCCACCCATCCACCTTCCCTTTACCTGGCTTCACCTATCACATGCTACCTTGTATTCCTACCTCTCCCTCGTCTTTCTCATTCTGGCTTCTTGCTCCTCTTTTCTAGTCCTGATGAAGGGTCACAGACCAAAACATCAACTGTTTATTCTGCACCATCAATGTCACATGACATGCATTATGCATGTGTTGCTCTGGATTTCCACCATCTGCAGAATCTCCTGTGTTTAAAATTGAACCACTGCTGAACGAAGAGCTAATATAGATCAGTGAACACAAGTTGATTGATCAATTGGCAAAGCCATCTGGTACTTAAGTCAGTATGAATCTCCATTCCGATTCAGTAATGCAGATGTAGACATAATCCAGAGAATGAATTAAAATATTATCTTGGGATTTGTGTTAAAAGTCCGTGGGAAATGTATCTTCAAGGTCTCGGTGCCAGGAGCCACAAATGGATGGCAAAATGTAATAAAAGAAATGCAATGACTGAACTGAGTAATTCATGCAGGACTCTAAGGTAAAAGAGGAAGATATTTTGAAGTCAAACACATTATCATGGCAAGCAATGCTTCAGAGCTACCATGCAAGATGATAGGATGGTTAAAAATGTGTATGCTGTGTTGGCCTTCATTGGTCAGGGAATTGAGTTCAAGACCACAAGGTAATGTTACATTGGTTAGACCATTTTTCAAATGCTGTTTTCAGTTCTGTTTGCCTCATTATAGGAAGAACATGGAAACTTTAGAGAGGATGCAGAGGAGATTTACTAGGATGCGGCCTGGATTAGCAAGCATGCCTTATGAGGAGAAGATGCACAAGCTAGGACTTTTCTCTCTGAGGTGAAGGTGATAGATGTGTACAAGATGATAAGAGGCATAGAGCCCTTTTTTCCAGAGTGGAAATGATGTATACAAGAGGACATAGCTTTTAGATGATTGGAGGAAAATATAGGGAGGATGTCAAAAGCAGTTATTTTACCTCAGTGTTAATTGTGCATGAAACACACTACCAGAGGTGGTGGTAGAGGGAGGTACATTAAAATTCAAAGTTCAAAGTAAATTTTATTATCAAATTACATATATTTCACCATATACAACCCTGAGATTCATGTTCTTGTGAGCATACTCAGCAAATCTATAGAATAGTAACAATAACAGGATCAATGAAAGATCGACCAATGTGCAGAAGACATAAAACTGTGCAAATGCAAATATAAATAAATAGCAATAAATAATTAGAACATGGGAGAATGAAATAAAGAGTCCTTGAAAGTGAGATCATTGGTTGTGGGAACATTTCAATGATGGGGCAAGTGAAATTGAGTGTAGTTATCCCCTCTTATTAAATAATGAGTCTGATGGTTGAGGGATAATAACTGTCCTTGCTTGTGGTCATTCAAGTCCTAAGGCTCTTATACCTTCTACCTGATGACCTAGGTAGTGGGGATCCCTGATGATGGATGCTGCTTTAATGACAGTGTTTCATGTAGATGTGCTCAATGGTTGGGAGGGCTTTACTCGTGATGTACTAGGCCGAATCTATTACATTTTGTAAGATTTTCCATTCCAAAGGCATTGGTGTTTCCATACCAGGCTGTGATGCAGCCAGTCAATACACTCTCCAATACACACCTCTAGAAGTTTGTCAAAGTTTTAGATCTCTGAAAGCTCTTAAGGAAGTAGAGTCAATGAATGCCGTGCTTTCTTCGCAATTGCAGTTATGTCCTGGGTCCAGGACAGGTCCTCTGAAATAGTAACACCTAGGAATTTAAAGTTGCTAACCCTCTCCACCCCTGATCCTCTGATGAGGACTGACTCATGGACCTCTGATTTCCCTCTCCTGAAGTCTATAATCAGGTCATTGGTCTTGCTGACATTGAGTTCTTGTTATGACCTCACTCAGCCAGATTTTCAATCTCCCTCCTAAGTACTGATTCATCACCACCTTTGATTTGACCCATGACAGTGGGGTCAGCAGTAAACTTGAATAAGGCATTGGACCTGTGCTTTGCCACACAGTTATAAATGTAAAGTGAGTAGTGCGGGAGCTAAGCTCACAACTCTGTGGTGCACCTGTGTTGCTGGAGATCATGGAGGAGATGTTGTTGCCAATCCAAACTAACAGGGGGCTACAAATGAGGAAATCCAGGATTCAAATGCACAAGAAGGTCTTGGAGCTTATTGACTAGTTTTGAGGGGATGATGGTATTGAATCCTGAGCTACAGTCAATAAAGAGCATCCTGATGTATTCACTTTTGCTGTCCAGATGTTCCAGGAATGAGTAGAGAGCCGATGAGATGGCATCTGCTGTGGACCTGTTGCTCCAGTCGGCAAATCGGAGTGGATCCAAGTCGCCTCTCAGACAGGTGCTGTTATGTTTCATCTCCAACCTCTCAAAACACTTCATCACTGTGAATGTAAGTGCAACTGGGTGATAGTCATTGAGGCAGGTGACCATTCTCTTCTTGGGCAGCATTATAATTGAAGCCTGCTTGAAGCAGGAAAGGAGATATGCGAAACACTTAGATTGGCAAATGTATGAAAGTATAATTGTGAGCTATGTGGGAGGAAAGCTTTAGGATGATCTAGGAGAAGGTTAAAAGGTTAGCACGGTGTGGGCCAAAGGGCCTGTATTTTTCTGTACTGCACTATGTTCCAAGTACTGGATCACAGCTGTTTTACACTTCACTTGACAGGTGCCATTAGCATGTCAGAGAATTAATGCCTTCAAAAACTTGGGCATTTCACATGCAATAGATGACAGGTAATAGCAGCCTGCCAGAAATGGGATGCCTGATAGAAAAACATATTGTTACCACCTGTCCTGTTAATTCATTCTAAGAGAATTAGGTAACTGAGAGCTTGAAGTATACTTTACTGGAGCTTATTTCACACAGTGTTTTGTCAGCACCAGTGCAGAAAGTAAATTCCCCTATTGCATAGTAAGGATGATCTGAAGAGATTTTTACACAACTCCATAACACAGTGACGACCGACAATAGTCTTAGAGGCTGAATGTTAATGTGCAGATTGGTTAGATTTAGAATGGGACGGGAAAGAGGGCAGGATCAAAGCAGACAGCACATTAGAACAAGACTACCTGCTGAATTCAGCCACACACAGAAACAAAGTCATCAGCAGAGGGAGCAGCAGATTGATGACTCATGTAGGAAAACCAACTAATCAGACCTAACAGTGAGATAATGAAGGCTATGTGAAAATTAGATGTGTTGATTAGCAAGTCATATAGATATGCAGTAGTTATGCTGCTGTTGCCTGGAGACACCCTTCAATACTTAGCCATCGGGATCTCCAGAATGGCCCTATTATGTTCTGTGGAACATTAGACAACTGTAATGGTTGGAATGCAGGAGAAACAAGGCAGATGGCCCCTTCAGCCCATATCATCAAAGAACAACATCATGTACAAAGCCCATCTGCAGCAGTAGGACCCTATTGCTGTTATTAGTTTACAGTAGGTTCTACCAGATGTCCTTGGCTTACATGGAGGGTATTTGAGCAGCAATAAGGGTTTTGCCAACATACCTCTGCAGAAGTAAACTCAGAAACCTGGACCTGAGGCAGTGTGTAGGGTGACAGTAGAGGGGGGCTCATAATAAATGAGAAGTGGAAGCTAATTTATTTGAATCACTATGTCAAGGTCTCCTTTCACCATCATTGGCTCCTGGATGACATGCACATATACACCATAGCAACGGGCTGCTGAGCCCGTTGAAAGGCCTAGACAGAGTGGACATAGAGTGGATATTTGCAATAGTGGAACAGTCTAGTACCAGAGGGCACAGTCTCCGAATTTAAGGACATCCCTTTAGAACAGAGATGAGGAAAAAATTCATTTAACCAGAGGGCTGTGGATCTGTGGAATTCATTGCCACAGGTGGCTATGGAAGCCAAGCATTTAAAGTGGAGGTTGGTAAGTTCTTGATTAGTAAGGGTGTCAAAGGTTATGGGGAGAAGGCAAGAGAACGGGGTTGAGAAGCAAAATTAATCAATCATGGTCAAAAAGAGGAGCAGGCTTGATGAGCCAGCATCATTCTCCTGAACTGCCTCATACAGACATTTGAAGGACTGGCAGAAGATTAAAAGAGGGAATTCAGACTCTGAAGATGAGAAGATTTTGAGTGATCATTGTGGATATGATCATAGCTTACTTTTCATAATCATGATGATAACATGATGGAATGTTTTATTTTACTGTAGGTGATTGTATGATATATACAGTAATTCTGTAACAAGGTATCTGAGAAGCCCTTAATACTGCACATTCAACAGGTGGGCACACTAAGGCTCTACCTGTGCCCCACTCTGCAGCTATCAGTTGAGTGTTAGCTGGCAAGGTAGTCAAAATTTCACTTACAAAAAGTCCAGCACTCCTGCAAGCATGATAAGAAGGCGTATAATGGAAAATATTTTAAAGAAGGATGCAGAGGTATGACATTTCATAAAGATAAAGCTTAGTGTCTTTGGAAAGGAGATCAGTGTGGTTTGCCTGTCACCTGGTGTGGATAGGGTCCAAGTGCGGAGGGAGAGATACTGAAGAAGGTCGATAGTTCACAAACTTTAATGCAAACAGTGTTAAAGGGGAAAGAAAACAATAAACGCTAGGCCAACAGGGCCGTTAACTAAAACACAAATGGAAAACGAAGCCTACACTGCGCCTGAAAAGAACAACCGAGAATAGAACAAATACCGCTAGTCTTCAGAATCAGCTGACTCAACAGTCCAATTTCTCAGACAAGGCAGAATGCAAACAGGCAATGAAGGATTGCTGTGTCCAAGTCTCAACAAGCACTACGACAGAATAAATGGAGTTAAATACTGCCACATCCACAGATTCAGCAGCACAGTAGATACAGCAATTGCACTTGTGAATATACATGTGTCAGCTAATTATTATTTCATTATGATAGTATCTAACTCTATACTTGTCATCGTAGTGCTTGTAGAGACTTGGGCACAGCACAGCAACATTTCGCTGCCTGGTTGCATTCAGCCTTGCCTGAGAAATTGGACTGTTGAGTCAAATGACTATGAAGACTAGCAGTATTCATCTTATATCTTAGTTGCTCTTTTCTGTCTCAATGTAAGCTTTGTTTTTTCCATTTGAGACTTTTAGTTAGCGGCTCTGATTGGCCTGGCATTTATTGTTTTCTGTCCCCTTTGTTCGCATTAAAGTCTGTGAACTATAGACCCGCTTCAGTGTCTCTCACTCTGCTCTTGAGCCATATCTGAACCTAGTGACAAAATACTATCACAATGAAATAATAATTAGCTGACACGTGCATATTCACGAGCACAATTGCCGCATCTGCTGCACTGCCGAATCCGTGGTTGTGACAGGGCCACCCTCTCTAGGCACAGCCTGTGTATTCTGGAAGTCCCGGATGAGGGACTTGTCCAAAATGTCCTACAGTGATGCTGGTAGCTAAGTGCCATGGTATGTACTGCCAATATTGGAACCAAAGACTTCCATGTAGAGACAGAAACAAGAGCTTTTACAGAGGTAGCTCGACCAAGTGACACCATGAGACAGATCATTCTCAAAATGAGGACCCTCCAATTGCAGCAAATCCAGCATCTGCTTCAACAATAAAACTAACACAGATTCCCTGAGCCTATCAAAATAAACTTAAACAGTGGAATAGTGGAAAAGTGTGTATGGAACCAGAGGAAATAACGGAGGTACTTAATGTATACTTTACTTCAGATATTCACAATGGTAAAGGATCTTGGTGATTGTAGGGATGACTTGGAGTGGACTGAAAAGCTTGAGCATGTAGATATTAAAGAAGACATTGTGCTGGAGCTTTTGGAAAGCATCAAGTTGGATAAGTCGCCAGGACAGGATGAGATATGCCCCAGGCTACTGTGAGAGGCAAGGGAGGAGATTGCTGAGCCTCTGGCGATGATCTTTGCATCATCAATGGGGACAGGAGAGGTTCCAGAGGATTGCAGGGTTGCAGATGTTGTTCCCTTATTCAAGAAAGGGAGTAGAGATAGCCCTGGAAATTATAGACCAGCGAGTCTTACCTCAGTGGTTGGTAAGTTGATAGAAAAGATCCTGAGAGGCATGATTTATGAACATTTGGAGAGGTATAATATGATTAGCAATAGTCAGCATGGCTTTGTCAAGGGCAGATCGTGCCTTACGAGCCTGATTGAATTTTTTGAGGATGTGACTAAACACATTGATGAAGGAAGAGCAGAAGATGTAGTGCATATGGATTTCAGCAAGGCATTTGATAAGGTACCCCATGCAAGGCTTATTGAGAAAGTAAGGAGGCATGGGATCAAGGGGACATTGCTTTGTGGATCCAGAACTGGTTTGCCCACAGAAGGCAAAGAGTGGTTGTAGACGGGGCATAGTCTTACATGGAGATTGGTGATTGGTGATGTGCCTCAGGGATCTGTTCTGGGACCCCTACTCTTCGTAATTTTTATAAATGATCTGGATGAGGAAGTGGAGGGATGGGTTAGTAAATATACTGATGACAAAGATTGGGGGTGTTATGGATAGTGTGGAGGGCTGTCAGAGGTTACAGCAGGACATTGATAGGATGCAAAACTGGGCTGAGAACTGGCAGATGGAGTTCAATCCAGTTAAGTTTGAGGCAGTTCACTTTGGTAGGTCAAATATGATGGCAGAATATAGTATTAATGGTAAGACTCTTGTCAGTGTGGAAGATCAGAAGAATCTTGGGGTCTCAGTCCATAGGACACTCAAAGCTGATGTGCAGATTGACTCTGTGGTTAAGAAAGCATACGATGTATTGGCCTTCATCAATCATGGAATTGAGTTGAGGAGCTGAGAGGTAACGTTGCAGCTGTATAGGACCCTGGTCAGACCCCACTTGTAGTACTGTGCTCGGTTCTGGTCGCCTCACTAAAGGAAGAATGTGGAAGCCATAGAAAGGGTGCAGAGGAGATTTACGAGGATGTTGCCTGGATTGGAGAGCATGCCTTATGGGAATAGGTTGAGTGAATTCGGCCTTTTCTCCTTGGAGCGACGGAGGATGAGAGGTGATCTGATAGAGGTGTACAAGATAATGAGAGGCCTTGATCGTGTGGATAGTCAAAGACTTTTTCCCAGGGCTGAAATGTCAAGCACAAGAGGGCATAGTTTTAAGGTGATTGGAAGTAGGTGCAGAGGATACGTCAGGGGTAAGTTTTTTATACAGAGAGTGGTGAGTGCGTGGAATGGGCTACTGGCGGCAGTGGTGGAGGTGGAAACAATAGGGTCTTTTAAGAGACTCCTGGATGGCTACATGGAGCTTAGAAAAATAGAGGGCTATGGGTAACTCCTAGGTAGATCTAAGGTAGGGACATGTTCGGTACAGCTTTGTGGGCCGAAAGGCCTGTATTGTGCTGTATGTTTTCTATGTTTCTATGTTAAACAGAAAGCACCAGGAAACTGCATTACAAAGAGAAAGTCACTCAAGAAAAACACAAGGAACTCTTAAACCATTGATAACCATTGTTAAGCAACATTTAACCAGTTCAGGTGCTCTCAGAGCCTCAGAGCCCAATGCTCTCTGATGTCCTGCACAGGCCTGAACAAGTCACTACAGGACCTATAGCTGGCCCAGGGAAACCTGAAAACACGAGATTCAGGAATGACTCAAGAGACACGGGTAACTTGAGAGGGAGGCATGGGGAACTCAAGAGGCAGAGGGACTCAGGGATCCAGAGAGACTGAGAGACCTGGAACCCCAACAAAATGAGATCAAGAAACCTCAGGCAGGGCCAAGAGGGAGGCTTGGGGGTCCTCAAGATGGGGAAGACAGTGAGAAACCCTAAATACATTGAATAAGTCTTGGAAACAACCGGAAAAATAAAAAACCTTGGGAACATAGAAAAGTCCTTGGGAAACCTTGAAAACATGAAACTTGAAACCTAGAGAAGGAACCTTTTCAAATCTTCCTCACAGTGTTTTACCTTTCACAATTTTTTCCAGAGGCAATTTGGATATACTCTCTATTTTACAGATCAAGACAGCATAGACAGGTTTCTTCAATCGCTAAGCTAGCTGGTTTTCTGTAGATCTGTTTAATTTGCTACATGAAAGTTCAATTTTCCCAGTCTGTACCATGACTTTCATAAAGAGGTTAAAAATACATTGATAGGGTTACTTTACTTGTGCATTTGCACACGCCAGCCAGGGATCAACTTTTGGAGTGGGGGTTTTCCAGAATTTACACTATTGATTTGAATATGATCTATTAAATCAGTTGATAAGCTTGCTTGAAGTGCTCATTTGTTATGCAGATCTACGTCACAGGACCACAAAAGCTGGGAACCTGGGTACTTGTGACATGAAAAGCTTGGAATGGATTCTGGAGAAACTCAAAGTAGACTAGAGAAGCTCTGTAGGTAGACTCAGGACTCCCAGAATGTAGAGGCAAGACATGCACTGAGAACAGAGGCACTCTCTCCTCAAGCCACTAATGTCAAAATGCCACTGTTCAAACGTTGCTGGGTCCATCACTTGGCAAGAGTCCTTCTGTCACACCGGAGACAGAAACAAGAGTTTATACATAGGAATTCCAACAGAACATTGTTGCCTTGACGAATCACTCTGACCAATGAATCTCATGGCCAAGGTCAGCTGCTCTTTCTCTGCTGGGTCCATCTTTGTGTGATCGAGACTTGCTGTCACCCAGTGCAGGTAAGGCCCAAGGGCGACATGAGAGACAATGAAGCGGGTCAATAGTTCACAGACTTTAATGCAAACAGTGTTAAAGGGAAAAGAAAACAATAAACGCTAGGCCAACATCGCCGTTAACTAAAACACAAATAGAAAACAAAGCCTACGCTGCGCCTGAAAAGAACAACTAAGAATAAAACAAATACCGCCAGTCTTCAGAGTCAGCTGACTCGACAGTCCAATTTCTCAGACAAGGCGGAATGCAGACAGGCAGCGAAGCGTTGCTTTGTGCAAGTCTCAACAAATACTACGACGGAATGAATGAAGTTAAATACTATCACAATGAAATAATAATTAGTTGACACATGCATATTCATGAGCACAATTGCCGTATCTTCTGCGCTGCCGAATCCGTGGTTGTGGCATTGTCCTTGCAAGGTAAATTGATGATTAGTTGAAAGAAATGTAGGAATACCTTTTTCAGAAGATCTCAAGAAGATTGAATTGAACTTCCCTAACTTGGTCCCTCCACTTAGGTCATTAAAAATTTAAAGATTAAAGATTATCTTTATTTGTCACATGTACATACTGTGAAATGCATCATTTATGTCAAATCAAATCACCGAAGATTGTGCTGGAGATAGCCTCACAAGTGTCACCACGCTTCCAATGACAACATAGAATGACCACAAGTCACTTATCCTAACCATATGTCTTTGGAATGTGGGAGGAAACAAGTGCACACAGAGGAAACCCACGCAGTCACAGGGAGAACATACAAACTTCTGACAGACTGTGGGACAAATCAAACCCCAATCAGTTATCAATGGTGTTGTAAACCCCGCTAACCACTATGCTATGTGCTACCCAACTTTAAGAAGCTTTTAACAACAAATTCACAAACTCAGCAGCACACTCCTCAATGATAACCCTGGATCTGAGCGAGGAGTGCTGTACGTTTTACAAAGTACTTGAGTGGGAAGATAAGAAAGAAGTCTCTCCAATCAATATTGTATTGCCTGCTTAATACTTCAGTAATTATTTACAAATTCAAGCAATAGTATTCTTTGATCATGAAGAAATATTAAAGGATCTTGCTCCTGTGTGCAGGATATCATAGGAAGGTAGAATTAAGTGCTCTGAATATTCAACAATGCTCTATTATGGACTGCAAAGCATTTGTCCTGCAGGAAAGTACAATACTGCCCTTTATTTTTAATTTTATTGAAATAGCTTTGTAGGGGGGATCTACCTTACTTTGTTATTGCATATAATTCTGAAGATTAAGCCAACTATTTGGTCTTGCAGCACATTAGACCATAAGATCATAACACATAGGAGATGAGTTAGGCCATTTGGCCCATCGAGTTTGCTCTGGCATTCAATCATAAACAGTTGAAGAAAACTATCTCAGAACTTAGGAGCAAAAAGGTACAGAAGGTGGAAATCTGAAATTAGAACAGAACATTGTGGAAACATTTAGGGGACTGTGCTGAATATATTCAGCTATTTCTGTATTCCTTTCATCTTTATCATATTAAATCATCTGACTGAAAAGTGTTTGATATCTTTCCAGAGAATGTAAGCTATCATTATGCCAAACATATTGTTTGAAAGAAATGGGGAGAATGAACACATTATTTCCAATTTTAGTTAAATTATATAACTACACAATTACAATTTTTACAGTTACATTGATGAAAAATATGATGCATCAAAATTTAATGTATTATATACAAAGAAGAGGCAAAAACAATATTCATAAGCCTGAAGGAAAGAATATAAAATATTTTTCCCTGTTGGATAATGTGGAGTTATTTGATTTATGATGGAATTACATCAATGGCTATCCCTAAGAGATTAAGGTCTGGAAATTTAAGCAGGCAACTTAAAATTGTGATGACATAGTAAAGAAGCTGTTGTGTGGCAGAATGAGTGGGTGCAGAAAGGGAGTTGGAACATTGGGACCTGTTTCACTCCAGGCACAAGATTTTATTTCACAGAAAGGCCAAGGCCCTAAAACCTGTTTCAGGTAAATGTTGCAGGCAGGTACGATTCAACTATTTTCAAGGCAGCAGCAGCTGAAGCCTGGGCTTTAATGAAGTGATACACCCAGCACCCACTTAATTAGATACAGGAGATACCTAATAAAGCAGCTACTGAGTGTATTTTTGTATGCTCATTTTCTTGTGCTGCTGCAGACTACCCACAAGAAGTTTCAATGTGTTGTGCATTCCGAGATGCTCTCCTGAACAGCACTGTTATAATGTGTAGTTATCTCAATTACAGTCGCCTTTCTGTCAGCTTGAACCAGTCTGCCCATTCTCCTCGGGGCTCTCTCATTAGGAAGGCATTTTCATCCGCAGAACTGCCACTGGCTGGATTTTTTTTTTCTCCACACCACTCTCTGTAAAGTCTACAAACTGTTGCATATGAAAATCTCAGCAGAGCAGCAGTTTCTCGGATACTCAAACCGCCTCATCTGGCATCAACAATTATTCCTTGATCAAAGTCACTTAGATCGCATTTCTTTCTCCATTCTGATGTTTGACTTAAGCAACAACTGAACCTCTTGACCATGTCTGCATGCTTTTATGCATTGAGTTGCTGCTTCGTGATTGGCTGATTAGATATTTGCATTAACGGTCAGGTGTACAGGTGAACCTAATAAAGTGGGCACGGAGTGCAGGTCAGCAAACACAGAATAATGCTTAATGCTGGTGAATGTTAACATTTATAACCATATGAGACAAAAATGGGAAATAAGAGCAGGAGAAGGCCAATTAAACACTCCAGGCCTGTTCCACCATTCATCATGACAATGGCTGAACATCAGATTCAGTACTCTCTTCCCATTTTCTCCCTACTTGTTTTTGGATCCATTAATCTATAAACAATACATCTCCCTCTTTCTTGAATAGGTCTAATGCCTTGGCATCCATTGTTTTCCGTAGTGGACAATACCATAGCTTCCCTTTCTTTTTATCTCAGTCCTAAATACCACACCACATATCTTGAAGTTGTGACACCTGGTTCTGAGCTCCAAAGCTATTGAGACCATTCTCTCTGAATCTAGTTTGTCAATTCTTATTAGAGATTTGCGTAATATCCCCCCTTGTTCTTCTAAACCCTGTCTCCTCAGGAATCAGTCTCATAAGCCTTTGCTGCCTTTTCTCCAAAGGCCAGCATATTTGGGTGCCATGGTAGCATAATGGTTAGCACAGTGCTTTACAGTACCAGCGACCCAGATTCATTTTGTGCAGCTGCCTGTAAGGAGTTTGTATGTTCTCCAGGTTTCCTCTCACAGTCCAAAGATGTAGCATTTGGTAGGTTAATTGGTCATTGTAAATTTTCCATGATTAAGATAGGGTTAAATGGGGGGTTGCTGGGTGGCGCAGCTTGAAAGGGCAGAAGGGCCTCTTCTGTGCTGTATCTCAATAAAAGAAAAACTATCTTCCTCGCTACTTCCTGCACCCGAATGCTTGCAGTAACTGGTATACAAGAATAGCTAAATGTTGTTGCCCCTTCCAGGTCCCTAATTCAGATAATAATTTGCCCTCTTGCTATTAGAACCGAAGTGGTTTTATAATAGGATCTAACATTTTCCCTAACATATTTTTAGGTAGTGGTGTTACTTTTGCCACCCTCAAATCTGTAGAGACTGCTCCATCTAATTCTTAAGAACTTTGGAAGATGGGCACCAATGCATCCATTATTTTCTTAACTGATCTGAAATACACATCTTTAAACCCTAAGGACCCGGCAGCTCCATTAATTTATTTACTAATACCTTAAGCTTTTCCTAGAGCAACTTCCTCTCTCTAGACACTGAGTTCCCTATTGTATATGTAGGTTATTTGTGTCTTGCATTATGAAGACAGCTCAAATTATGCATTTAATTGTTCTGCCATTTTTGTTTCCAGTTATAATTCCAATCATTTCTCATATGAGAGACTTGCATTTATGTAGTAATGTCTATGTTTTCCTCTTCATGTTTTTATTGAGATTATACAGTCTAATTTATGTTCCTTGCAAGTTTACTCTCATGCTTTATATTGCTGCCCCTTCCCAACAACACCACCCTCCATTCTTACACACCTTTTCTGCCTCCTTTGCTGAATTCAGAACTGCTCCTGGTCCTCAGGCCTGCTGCTTTCCCAGGCAATTATGCATGATTCGAAAATTGATGGCATAGTAGACCATGAAAAGGTTATTTAAGGGTCAACTGAGAAAGTGGATAAAAATCAGGCAAATGTAATTTAACTCAGATCAAGTGATGCACTTCAGGAACTTAAACCAGGGAAGCTCATGAACATTGAATAGTAAGGCTCTGCTGAATGATGTAGAACAGAAAGAACAAGAGGTACAAGGACATAGTTCCCTGAGGATCATGACAGGATGATGATGAAGAAGACATGTGGCATTGTACCTCCATTCAAGGCCCCAAATTGTCCTTCCAGGTGAGGCAACACTTCACCAGTGAAAAGGCTGGGATTGCCCATCGTGTCTAGTGCTCCCAATTCAGCCTCCTCGACATTGGTGAGAGCCATTGTAAACTGCCTTGTCGAGCACCTCCATTTCATCCACCAAAAGCGGAACTTCACAGTGACCAAACATCGTTATTCCCATTCCCATTCCTGTTCCAATGTGTCCGTCTATGGCCTCTTCTTGTGCTCAGGTTGGAGGAGCAGCACCTTATATTCTGTAGGGGTAGCCTCTAATCTGATAGCAAAAATTAATCCTTCTGGTAAAATTAAAGTTCCTTCCTATTCCTCATTGTGGCCCATTACCTCTTCACACCTGCCTATCACTGTCCCCATGTCCCCCACCTCCCTCATTTTCTCCAGTGGTCCACTCTACTCTCCTATTAGATTACTTCCTCTCAGCCCTTTACCTTTCCTATCCATCTGGCTTCATCTATCACCTTCCAGCTAAACTCCTTCCCTTCCCCCAATCTTTAATTAGAAACATAGAAACACAGAAAACCTACAGCATAATACAGGCCCTTTGGCCCACAATGCTGTGCCGAACATGTATTTACTTAGAAATTACCTAGGTTTTACCCATAGCCCTCTATTTTTCTCAGCTTCATGTACCTCTCCAGGAGTCTCTTAAAAGACCCTATCATATCCGCCTCCACCACCTTTGCCGGCAGCCCATTCCACGCACTCACCACTCTCTGTGTAAAAAACTTACCCCTGACATCTCCTCTGTACCTGCTTGCAAGCACTTTAAAACTGTGCCCTCTCGTGCTAGATATTTCAGCCCTGGGAAAAAGCCTCTGACTGTCCACGTGATCAATGCATCTCATTATCTTATACTCCTCTATCAGGTCACCTCTCATCCTTCTTCGCTCCAAGGAGAAAAGGCCAATTTCACTCAACCTATTATCATAAGGCATACTCACCAATCCGGGCAACATCCTTGTAAATCTCCTCTGCACCCTTTCTATGGTTTCCACATCCTTCCTGTAGTGTGGTGACCAGAACTGAGAAAAGAACTCCAAGTGGGGCCTGACCAGTGTCAATTCTGTCATCTTCCACTTTTCCTTTAGTCCTGAGGAAGATCTCAGCCCTAAACATCAACTGTTTATTCATTTTCATTGATACTGCCCAACCTGCTGAGGTCCTCCAGCATTTTCTGTGTGTTGATATGCTATGTCAGTCTTCATTGGATGGAGCGCTGAGTACAAATGTTAGGATGTCACATTACAGCCTTACAAAGCATTGGTGAGGCCTCACCTGAATATTGTGCGCAATCCTAGCGGTCATTCTACGGGAAGATTGTGATTAAGCTAGAGCAGAAAAGATTCACAAGGATATTGCTTGAATCGGAGAGCATGAATTATAAAAGAGAGCCTGGATAAGTTGAGACTTCTGTCCCTGGAGCAAAGGAAGCAGTGTGGTGACCTTCCTGAGGTTTTTAACATCATGAGGGCATAGATAAATTGGATTATCACAGTCCACTTCACAGGGTAGGGCATATGTCAATAAAATTAACTTTGACTAATTATTATCCATTTTCTTTTCACCGAGGATAGTTTATATTCCCCAAGGGAAAGGGACAGAAATAATTTGTTTCTGAAGTTGGAGCAGAGAGTTTCCCATGGTATATTGTGCTAGGATTAAAGAATCAGATCTTTTTTTTCTCACTCCAATCAAATGCTTCATTCTGAAACTACAAAAGGGCTGTCATGTTTATATATTTGTAATTTAAATTTTTTGCTCTGGTACATACTTTAAAGGCATTGATTTCTCTGTGTTATATTTTCCACTGGTTCTGTGTCTCTGCACTCCTCATTCCTGAACACAGCCTTAAAATTTAGCTTCATTGGAGGTCCACAACACATCTGAATAGTATATTCTCCATGGATGTTTTAAGAAGTTTCAAAACCAGAGAGATCAGTACACTATTTATACAAATGTCAAGGTCTGTTTAAAGATGTGTCACTCCGCTGCTTGTATAACCTGTGGAGTTGGAATTAGATAAACTGTGTATAAGTGAAAGCTAGTAGTGTCATATTCTTTACTTGTACCGTGGATTACTAAGAACAAACCATATTCTGGAAGAATTAAAACTAGAACTTTTATTTAACTGCAAACAGCAACCATGTTTTAACATACAAGCTTCTAGATCATTCTGTCATTTCTGCGCATGCTCCGAACTCCATCTAATCAAGTTTTGACACGTGACACGTGATATCACCACATCTTCCTTTCCTTAAAAAGAAAACAATTAGCAACATTAATCAAAACAAAAGCATAATTTACTTTACTTTATTGTCACCAAACAATTGATACTAGAGCGTACAATCATCACAGCGATATTTGATTCTGCACTTCGTGCTCCCTTAAGTACAAATTGAAGTAAATATAATAAAAATTTAAATTATAAATCAAAATTAGAAAATAGAAAAGGGAAAGTAAGGTAGTGCAAGTCAGTTCCGGATATTTGGAAGGTACGGCCCAGATCCGGGTCAGGATCCATTCAGCAGTCTTATCACAGTTGGAAAGAAGCTGTTCCCAAATCTGACCGTATGAATCTTCAAGCTCCTGAACCTTCTCCTGGAGGGAAGAGGGACAAAATGTGTGTTGGCTGGGTGGGTTGCGTCCTTGATTATCCTTGATTTAACATGTCTCTATCAGTCTCTCTGGGGGTTTACGAACACAAGCAGACCTTCTAAGTGGCTCACACAGTTTTTGTGTTTCATCGTTATTTTCATGTTTCATCTGGTCTGCATCGATTAACAGAACCTCTGAAGCTGGCTCTTTCTTGAGGTCATTGAGAAGAAATCGTAATTCATTCATTACCTGCGTAATCTCTTTTTTATGCTGAGACTTCATCATTTCAATAAAACTTCTCAATTCCTTCACTTGTGGTTTCACTTCTTCAATTGGATCCTGATTCTTGTTACTCTTCGGCTTCAGATCAGTATTGTACTGTATTGGCAAGTTTGGTTTTGGTGGCAATGCTTTGTCATAGGCTGGTGACAAAGGGATGGGTCTGCGAGCTTTCTTTATGACTTCTTTTACTTTTGCCGTGTTGGAATCAAATTCTGTTCTCTCTCTCTCTTTCATCAAGTCATTGTATTCTGACTCTGTGTCACTGTCCAGGACTAATACTCTTTTCACCAAATTCAGTCTCTTACAGGCAGATAAACCCGATATTGACTGTACATTTTTTGGCACGACCACAAATGAAAGCGTGTGCACACTACTTTTGTGTGACACTTTCACCACACATGTTCCTTTAACTGGAATGTCTGTACCTGAATACCCAGTCACTTTTATATTTGTTTGATGTAACTTTGGTCTTGGCTTTAATGCATTAAACTCAGATTCTGCAAGAACATTTACTTGTGCTCCAGTATCAAGTTTAAACAGAATATTGTTTTGATTCACTTCCAATGGCATAGTCCAGTCATTCTTACTTTGTTTGTTTTCACAAAGCAAATCTATATAAAACTCCTCACATTCATTTTCAAGCACTGCATTTACATGTTTTATTTCCTTTCTACTTCTGCAACAGCGTGATAAATGATTAACCTTACCACAGTTGTTGCACACTTTCCAATACGCTGGACACATTTTAGGTCAGTGCTGCCGCCCACAGCGATCACAAAGTTTTTTTCTTTCAGATGACACCTTGCTCTCCATTGGTTTCGGTGTCGCTTCATTATGTTTTTCTAAAGTGTTCGCGCTTTACAGCGTCTACGCTGCCATTCTCAATAAAAAGCTCTTTAGCCTGTGACATCACGGTCTCCAAAGCTTTGCAGAGCGCCACAGCTTTTTCCAAATTCAAATCTTGTTCTAACAGTCTTTCTCTCAGACCATTATCTAGAATTCCACAAACAATTCTGTCTTTAATGAGAGAGTCTGTAAGCTCTGCAAACTCACATGTTTTATTGTGATTTCTCAGTTCCGTAACAAATTGATCAATTGTTTGACCAGCTTTCTGCTTGCATATAAAGAATTTATATCATTCATACATCACATTGCACTTCGGTATACAAAATGCTTCAAACATGTGGATTATCACTTTTAGATTCAAATTATCTCCATTCTTAATAGTAATATGGTTATATACCTCAATTGTGTTGTCCCCAATCATGTGGAGTAGAATTGCAGCTTTTGTTTTCTCCATTTTATTATCTGCTCCGATCGCCGATAAATAAATTTCAAAAAGCTGTTTAAGTCTTTTCCAGTTTTCAGCTTCATTTCCAGTCAGCTGAATTGTTGATGGGGGTTGCAAAACTTCCATTCTTAAAGCAGTTAGCAAGCAACGAAAAAAATTCATGCCTTTTTTTCTATTATCTTCGCTTCTCCCGTGTTAGCGAAATGAATTATTCTTCCAGACCAACTTCTGACACCACGTTGTGTTCTTTTAATGTACCGTGGGTTACTAAGAACAAAACATATTCTGGAAGAATTAAAACTAGAACTCTTATTTAACAGCAAACAGCAACCATGTTTTAACATACAAGCTTCTAGATCATTCTGTCATTTCTGCGCATGCTCCGAACTCGTTCTGACATGTGACACGTGATATCACCACAAGTAGATGGGATGACAGCCATGTTATCCATGTTCAGAACCAGCAGCAAAAATATGCTGTTCAGTTTCAAACTGAGGTACCTTGTAGGGAAAGATGAAATGCAGAGAACATATGATGGTCAGGTCGAGAGTACAAAGACTACAGGAAAGCCTTCAATTTTCAAGTTCAAATTCAAGTTTTTTGTGATCTTAGGCATTCATGCATGTTCTAAATGTCATTGAAGTTAATTTTTTTTTGCAGCATTACAGTACATTACAAAACTAGGGCAAAGTTAGTTCATCTGCACTTAAAATCGATATAAATTATCCATGTGCAAAATAACCAACAAATTATCAATAGCACTAGTGCCTGATTGAGAGAGAGAAAGAAGTAGTCCAGGATGCCATATCTCTCTAAATTTTTAAAAAAATTAATATAGTATTAAAAGAATGGTATTGAGTTAAATTATGTGCAACAAAAGAGAATTTTAGCAATATCAAAAAGTCAAAGTTAACTGCACCTCAAAATCAGGTAGTAATTAATACAATATATTCCATAAGAAAAGAAACAGGAGAAGAAGTACACTAGCCAACCCCTCAAGTCTGCTTAGCCTTTTTTCAATATCATGGCTGATTGCCTCAGTGCATTTTCCATCAATATCGTCATATCCCTGTATTCCCTTAATGTTCAGAAATCTGTTGCTCTCAGCTTTAAATAAGTGATTGAGCCTTCACAGACCTCCAGAGTAGAGAATTGCAAAGCTTTACCACCCTCTGAGTAAAGACATGTTTCTTTATCTCAGTCTTAAATGGTCTACCCATTGGTATGCCCCCAGTGCATGGCTCCTCTGCCAGAAGAAACAGATGTTCTACTTCAAGCACGGTGTAGCACTTTGCTGTTAAATTTTTATGTGAGAAAATACACTTCTTATTGCATTGAATAAATAACTGGCAGGGGGCACCTGGTTTCTCTAGGAAAGCAGCTGAGAACTCTTCACACCTTTGAAAATGTTGTCTTAGCAACCATAAAATGTCAAACTTGATCAATAGAAGATAGAAGAGAACAATTATGTATTGATCCATTATGCAACACAGAAAGCCAAGTCAACCATAGATAACATCATATTAGTTACTCTGTGTCTTGCCTGGATAATTTTTGTTTATATATTGGAATCAAATGCTGATGTAGTTTTTAGTGATTAAAAGTGTGAAGCCCAATTATCTTTGATTTCATAATAGAAATAATGAGGAAAATACAAGGAAGCATTGAATGAAATTAATTTAAATTGGTCCTCTGAAATTTTAAGCCAAATGCCATTAAAGTAATTCATCTCATGAGCATCTTCAAGGATTAATTTGTGAGTTTCAGTAAAAGGGAGCCAAAACCAGATCAGTCCAAGCGTTAGAGGAAGCCTAATGGATCTAACAAAACAAAGCGATGGCACAGTGGGAAACCAACCTGGAGCAATGTTAGGTCTGGCTGGAGATTGAAGGAATCAGCCTGCAGCATGGGTTGTGCTTTGATGCTGATGGTGTGTGGACAGAGATAGGACAACCATTACCTTCTACAAGGAGTAACCTTAGGAGAGTTCAGGAACTGAAAAAAAAGTGCAAGGATGATTATCTTGCTGACGTTGGCAAAGGGACTGAGCTACCTGGTGGATCACAAATGAGATATAAAATAAATTATTATTTGTAAGTGAATTAATCTTATAAAGAAAGATTTGGTAAGAAATCTCCAACCCCACCCTTCCCCACACTCCCCTCCACCCCTGCCCCACCGCACGAAGTACAACTTACGCTAAATGGGAAATCCAGAATGTTCTCTGTGCCCGAAGTAAATACAGGTGATGGGAATAACATCATCAGCTGAAGGAGCTCTTGCTCTGAGGTTTCGAGCAGATAAAATTACAGTTCATTCATATGGGTGAAAGGGGTGTTCCCCCAAACCTTAAGGGAACGCAGAAAGAGAGGGACTGGCAGAACTGCACACAACACAAAGTACAGCCAAACCAATGGTTTGTACAACTGTAACACAACAGCCTAGCTCCTGTACTCAATGCCTCAAGCAATGAAGAAAAGTATACCATATGTCTTCTTCAGCTAGTCTATCTGTGCCACCCCTCTGAGTGAAGCATGTACTTGTACCACCAAGTGGTGCTGTTCATTAACATGCCCCAGGGCTCTGACATTCACTGATTATATCCAAGCTTGGATTAACTTCCAGAAAAGCATCATTTTGCACTTGCCTGAGGAAAAATTCACCAAACATGAGCAAACTTCTAAGAAAGCAGAGACACTTCTGTGCCTTGTTTGTAATAGCACTTACGTACTAGTCCCGGGAAAGATATCCTGAAATGATAACACTGAGGAATTTAAAGTTACTAACCCACTCCACCTCCAAATGCCCTAATAAGAACAGGCTCTTCCACTCTGGTTTCATACTCCTGTATATAATGAAAATAGCAATGAATATAGCAATGGAGCTGTACGTAGCCTCATGGTCGTAAGTATAAAGCAAGTAGAGCAGGAAGTAAGCACAAAGCTTTGTGGTGCACCTGGGCTGGTGTGGCCAATCAGAACTGACTGGATTCTGCAAGTGAGGAAACCAGGGATCCAGTTGCACAAGGAGGTATTGAGCCCAAAGTATTGATTAGTTTTGAGGGGATGATAATGTTGAATGCAGAGCTATAGTCAAAGAAAAGCATCCTGATGTATGCATCTTCACTGTCCAGATGTTCTGGTGCTGAGTGAAGAGCCAATGAAATGGCATCTGCTGTTGACCTATTGTGACGATGTGGTGAACTACATATACCTGTCTGGACACGCCCCCTGATGACTGCTCCTGTGGCTCCTCCCACAGACCCCTGTATAAATGTGATGGAGGTCTGAGCCCAGCCTCTCAGTCTCCAGGATGTAGTATGGTGGTCACTCACTGCTCGTTCCTTCTTCCAGTCAATAAAAGCCGATACCTCGTTTTTACGTCTCATAGTGAGTTATTGATGGTGCATCAGATGATAGGCAAATTGGAGTGGCAGGGGTTGTTACTTTAATGACCGACATCGCTAAACACTTCATCACAATGGATGTAAGGAATACTGGATGCTAGAAATTGAGGTGGGTTGCCATATTCTTCTTGGGCACCAGCATGATTGAAGCCTGCTTGAAGCAGGTGGCTACCTCAGACTGTCAAATCGAGAAATTAAAAACATACCAGTTAGCTGATTAGCACAGGTCTTCAGCACCAGGCCAGGTATACCACCTAGGGCAGATGCTTTCACTCAGTTCATCATCCTGAAGGATGCTCTTCCAGTGGCCTCAGAGACTGAAATTATAGGGTCACCAGGGGCATCATGCAGGCTACCTCTGCAACTCCAGGTAAAATGTTCCCAGTCATTGCTTGGTGCTAAAAAAACTAAATGTGAACATGCTCATTTTAATATCGAAAGGCACAATTAAATATAATTAATCAGACATAGAGTGCTAAATCCATGTTTTCTTGTAATCATAGCCCTTTTTTGTAGCCTATTTTCAGAACGGTGCCCCAAGAACTAATTTCTCCCATGTGTACCTTCCTCTCTCCACACCCACACCCCAGATAAAATCCGAACTAGTGCATTGATATCCATCAAGGAGAGAACCTATACCCTCTAACAGGCAGGTTTGTACCTTAAGGTCATTCAGGCGGGGCAATAAAGAACACTTTAACAGTATCACCCCATTATGGAAAAAATATTAAGAAAACTGAATCAAGCATCAATGGAAAGTAAGCTTTATCAGGTTTGCATAACTAGAATAGGTTAATAAGCAAATAGAAAAGTGGTGTAGATTTGTGTCAGAACCATGAACTGTGGGGGAAAAACCATGAACATGGAACATAGAACATAGAATAGTACAGCAAAGTACAGACCATTTGGCCTACAATGTTGTGCTGACCCTTAAACCCTGCCTCCTATATAACCCTCCACCTTAACTTCCTCCATATACCTGTCTAGTAGTCTCTTAAATTTCACTAGTGTATCTGCCTCCACCACTGACTCAGGCAGTGCATTCCACGCACCAACCACTCTCTGAGTGAAAAACCTTCCTCTAATATCACCCTTGAACTTTCGACCCCTTATCTTAAAGCCATGTCCTCTTGTATTGAGCAGTGGTGCCCTGGGGAAGAGGCGCTGGCTGTCCACTCTATCTATTCCTCTTAATATCCTCTATTTCTTCTATCATGTCTCCTCTCATCCTCTTCCTCTCCAGAGAGAAAAGCCCTAGCTCCCTTAATCTCTGATCATAATGCATACTCTCTAAACCAGGCAGCATCCTGGTAAATCTCCTCTGTACCCTCTCCAATGCTTCCACATCATGAAAAAGGCTGTAAAACCAATGGTACAATTGTACATAAGTAGACCTTCCTAGCATTAAAAAATAGTAATCAAGAGTTAATGCAGTCGTACTGGTAGTCATAATTAAGGCAAGATTTTCCAGAAGAGCACTTGTCAGCGTTTCATTTACTGTAAACACAAATTGAAAGAGAACTCAAAGTTAATGAAAGCTATACCAAGACTATTTATTAAAAGTGTAATTGTGCCTTGCAGAGATCTAATATTTTGTTGTGAAGAATCTACCATATATCATATGACACAGCATTGAAAGATTATAATTATCTGAAAAGCAGAGCTCAAAATGTATAATGATACTTTTTCCAGTGTAAAATCATTTATAGGACCAATAAATCACTAAGTACCATAAAAGCAAAAGCTAGAAATAATGATTGAGAATATAGTTATAGAGTCATAGAACACTACTGCACAGAAATATCCCCTCAGCCTATCTAGTCTGAGCTGAATTATTAATCCATTTATTCTCATCTACCTGCACCCAAACCAAAGTCCTCCATACCCTTCCCATTAATGTACCTATCCAAATTTGTCTTTAATGTTGAAATTGAACCCAAATCCATCACTTCTGCTGGCAGCTCATTCCTCCCTTTTACCACTCTGTGTGAGAAGTTGCCCCTCATGTTCCTCTTAAACCTTTCACCTTTCACCCTTAACACATGACCTCTAGTTTGAGTCTCACCCAACCTCAGTGGAAAAAGCCCACTTGCATTTACCCTATCCATACTCCTCAATAACACTATCTGAACCTCTAATTACAGGAAGTGAAAAATCAGGCTGTGAAGGTGATTTAGTGACCTGTCAGATATATATGCATGAAGCAGATTAGCTGATAGGACTGGACTGAGTGGAAAGGCAGCAAGTGTCTATTGATTGAGGACTATGATGAACTTTTATGTTAAAGTGTTCCTAGTTGGCTTCAGTCATTGGTCTCTTCTATATGTTAAAGCAGTAATTGCATGATCTATACTCTCAGTGTTAACTAAACTAATCCCATTTACCAGCACATGCTCCAAAGCCTTCTTTGTATTAGCAATGCAAATACTTGTCCAGATATTTCTTCAGTGTTATGAGACTTTGACTAACTACTCCCAGCTACCTTAAGAATGATCTTTTCACTATTTCACATCTAAAAGTGGGAACATTTTTGATGATTATGACAGCACTCAGCTTCAGAATTCTTCAGAAAATAAAGCAGGCCATGGTCATATTGGACAAGGTCTGCAAGACATTTGGATCTACACAACGTAAGGGCCAGGCAGTTACCTGCTCCAGTAAGAGAGGTTCCAACCATCAACCTTTGACATTTGGTGCAATTACCATCGTCAAGTTGTTATCCACAACCTGAAGGTCATCATGGAGAAAGAAATAATTGTGGGCTGCCCCCAGCACATCCTGTATAAACAGTAGGCAAGACAAACTTTTCACTGTATCTTGGTAGATGCACCTAAACCAGTGCCAAAACCAATGCCTGTGTCTTAGATGGACACCCTGTATCAAACCTCTGGATTCACAATATCAACAATTCCTTTCATCCCACAAATTCTGCTCAGTCTGCTGAGTTCTTCCAGCAGTTTTCCATACTTGCCGTCTGTTATGCCTCTATTCAAGATAAGCTTATGCAGAATATAATATTCTTCATCTTCAGGTTACATGCTCATTCTTCCTGTCTTTATAAGGACCATTTCTGCCTGTCATCTATGTGTTTTTCATTCCTGCATACTGGTTCACCCAACATGTCCCAGAATGTCACAACTGCATCAGCAACAAATTACACAGCCACTATAGATTAATCATATTCCAGATGACTTCACTTTTTCAAAGAAATTCTCTTTCATCTCAGGTCTGATGAAAGTTCCTGAAAGTGCCTGACCTGCTGGATTTTTTTTTCTCGTATTTTCCATTTTCCTGTTTTACAGCATGCTGGTTCAATTTTTCTTCTGGTGCTCATCTAAGTCTGGCCTGCTGAACAGATCCCACAATCTTACCAGTAATAACACATTACACTGAACAGGAAGTTTAATGTGCTGCTAACTGCCACTATGAAATCATTTCAACTCACCTAGCCACAGATTTTTTCTCACATTTTTTGATTCTCACATCCATCCTCCACCTTGTCCCCCAGTGAAAACTAATTGCATCACTCTCTCTTTCCTAAGTCCAATGTGAGATTGCAGACTGAAAATATAGATTGCTTTACTTTTCCTGATTTGCCTGACTTGCTGAATTATCTGTTTTAGACCATAGAACATTACAACACAGTACAAGCTCTTTGGCTTACAATGTTGTGCCAAACTTTTAACTCACTCTAAGATCAATCTAATCCTTCCCTCCAATTTTTCTATCATCCATGTGCTACCAAAGAGCCTCTTAAACACCCTCAGTGTATCTGCCTCTACCGCCACCCCTGGCAGGGTGTTCCACGCACCCACCAATCTTTGTGTAAAGAATTTACCTCTGACATACCCCATACACTTAAAATTATGCCCCTTTGTATTAGTCACTTCCGATCAGGAATTTCAGATTTCTAGCCTTGACAGAATTTTGATATATAGCCTGTCTGGTGTCTTCTCCTAACTAAAGTGCTCCATCCCAAGTAACGTACTGGATGAATCCCTCCACAGTTCAGTCACATCCCTCCTATGATGTAGTTTTCAGAATTATACGCAGTCCTCTACCTGTGACCTAATCTCACAACAAATAAGGGGATTTAGATGAGCATTTGAAATGCCACAACATGGAATGACCTGGGGAGGTTGCTGGAAAATGGGTTAAGTATCAGTAGATGCTGGATGGCCAGAATACACATGATGGGCTGAAGGATCTGGTTAATACTGTGTGACTCCATTGTCATGAGCCCTGCGGCTTGCTCTAAAGCACTGGTCTTCCAGGTTTCTTGAGCACCTGCATTTACTAATTGCTGTCTTAATGAGAGTCATTAAACCCTTGTGTTTTCTATCTAATCTTATCGAGTTCATTGTGACTGGCAAGGGTTTTAGACATTCTACAATTATTCAATTTGAATTCCTGATTAGCCCTTATGTATTCTCCTTGTGTTTGTAGAGAATGATTTGCCTTGTGACATCGCTCAGATGTACCTCCAGTATTCCTATGTCTAACTTCTTGTCCGGTCTCTTCAAGGGGAGTCTGATGTTCTCCACTCCCAGGCTGAGTCATTGCCGGCGATCACTGTGACACTCTAGGATTAATGATCAAATCTTTAGCAAGTCAAAAAATTGCAGGACGCTGCTGAATAGCTGTAGGATCTTTTCTCTTCATCCTACTTTCACCCTGGACACATTGTCCGCTGAGATTCCAGGCATACTGTATTACAGGCACACTCTGTAAATCCTTCCTCTATCTGACTTGGAGTTAAGTTACTGTTAAGAACAGCTGAAAGAACTTCATTCTTTCAAAGTAAGTAAGAATACTACTCACAAACAACAGAAAATCTACAGATGCTGGAAATCCAAGCAACACACGCAAAGTTCCTCCGGTATTTTGTATGTGTTGTTTGTAAGAATACTTCTCATTGAGACCCAGTAACAGAATCAGCCTTAAAGTGCGATCAGACTAACAAACTCTTAACTTTTGAATCACTTTCTTGAGAAAATGTGAGACAATATAAATTAGAATTTCATTTAGCTTGAAACCCCTTTAATAAACAAGCAAAGAAAAATAGAGCAAAACTAAGCAGGGCAAAATATGCAAATTAATTGTTGGAGACTCATATTGGCTGTTAGGAAATTATTATGCAAGTTAATTGTAGGAGACTCATATTGGTTGTACAACAATGTATGGCTGCAGGAAATTATTATGCAAGTTAATTGTAGGAGACTCATATTGGTTGTACAACAATGTATGGCTGCAGGAAATTATTTTATTTCATTGGACACTAGAGTAGTGAAGATATAGTGTATTGGATTTAGATGTAGTGTATATGGATTTCAGCAAGGTACTTGATAAGGTACCTCATACAAGGCTTATTGAGAAAGTAAGGAGGCATGGGATCCAAGGGGACATTGCTTTGTGGATCCAAAATTGACTTACCCACAGAAGACAAAGAGTGGTTGTAGATGGGTCATGTTCTGCATGGAGGTCGATGACCAGTGGTGTGCCTCAGGGATCTGTTCTGGGACCCCTTCTCTTCATGATTTTTGTAAATGACCTGGATGAGGAAGTGATGGGATGGGTTAGTAAATTTGCTGATGACACAAAGGTTGGGGGTGTTGTGGACAGTGTGGAAGGCTGTCAGAGGTTACAGTGGGACATTGATAGGATGCAAAACTGGGCTGAGAAGTGGCAGATGGAGTTCAATCCAGATAAGTGTGAGGTGGTTCATTTTGGTATGTCAAATATGATGGCAGAATATAGTGTTAATGGTATGACTCTTGGCAGTGTGGAGGAACAGAGAGATTTTGGGGTCTGAGTCCATAGGACATTCAAAGCTGCTGCGTAGGTTAACTCAGTGGTTAAGAAAGTATACGGTGCATTGGCCTTCATCAACCATGGGATTCAGTTTAAGAGCCGAGAGGTAATATTACAGCGTTATAGGACCCTGGTCAGACTCCACTTGGAGAACTGTGCTCAGTTCTGATCTTCTCACTACAGGAAGGATGTGGAAACTATAGTAAGGATTTTGCCTGGTTTGGGGAGCATGCCCTATGAGAATAGGTTGAGTGAACTTGGCCTTTTCTCCTTGGAGTGATGGAAGATGAGAGGTAACCTGATAGAGGTGTATAAGATGATGGGAGGCATTGATCGTGTGGATAGTCAGAGGTATTTTCCGAGGGATGAAATGGCTAGCATGAGTGGGCACAGTTTTAAGGTGCTTGGAAGTAGGTACAGAGGAGATGTCAGGGGCAAGTTTTTTTTACACAGGGGGTGGTGAGGGCATGGAGTGGGCTGCCAGCAATGGTGGTGGAGGCAGATATGATGGTTTCTTTTAAGAGACTCCTGGATAGGTACATGGAGCTTAGGAAAATAAAGGACTATGGGTAACCCTAGGTAATTTCTAAAACAAGTACATGTTCAGCACAGCATCATGGGCTGAAGGGCCTGTATTGTGCTGTAGGTTTTCTATGTTTCTATGTTGTAAAATATGTGCTTCCACAATTTCCTGATTGCTTAGTGTAGCTACTAAAGGGTTCTCCAAGGACTCTGTTCCTGAATACTAACATCCTTTCTGCAATGAATGACAAGTCTATGAAGAAAACAAAAATAAAAACACAAGATTAAAATAATATCACTCAGTGTCTCTTGGGTAATAAGTATTGAAATATAAATCGTGATGGCATCTATTAAAATGACATTGAGGAATATAACTTAATTTGCGGCTCAAATGCAAAGAAAATTCATTATTCAGGACCTTACAAGTGCATAACTGATTTAATGTGTTTTAGCAAAAAAAAATTCAAACAGTAGAAGGGGAAAGTTTATTAAACCATCTTATTCTGATCCTTGTCAAAGTGTGAACCCAAAAGGAAAGTGACTTGTGTATTAGTCCTTGTCTTAATCTAAGCATCTGCAGATATTCCATTAGAAAGGGATTGTTACCTTTGTAGTGAGCTAACCATAGCAATAACTATCGCAGTTTGGATTTCTCACCTTCTTTATTTGAAATTTTCCTAATCATGTCCTTCATGATAATTTTCTACACACCCACAAGTTAAATTATCTGGTTACTGTTGTTCCAAACATGCATTAGAAACTGAGGCTTTGCAGCCTTCTTATTTTCTTCTTTTCACATCCTTTATAATTCGAACTATTTTGTCTGAAGGGTTCCTTTTCAAATGGATTAATAGTCATGGACCCCCTTCTGAGTTGTAACACCATGTAAGAAACAACACATAAAGAATATTTTCTTTCTAAATTGGAAAAGCAGGTGCTTTTTAGTCTTTTGAGTGTGCCAGCTTCCCACTGTGGTCTGTCTATTTACTTGCATGATGTTTGACAATAGCCAAACGTGACCCATAACCTTCCTTTTTTTCATATACTAATTCAACAAAAGATTTGGTTATTCTTAAGCATCGCAGAATCTCGAGCAATATAATCCTGAATATTTATGCTCAGTGACCACACTCAAGTACTGAATAAAATGGCCAATGAGTGTACATTCGCGGTCTTCTGCTGCTGTAGCCCATCCGCTTCAAGGTTCGACGTGTTGTGCGTTCAGAGATGCTCTTCTGCACTCCCCTGTTGTAACATTCAGTTATGTGAGTTACCTTCCTGTCAGCTTGAGCCAGTCTTGCCATTCTCCTTTCGCCACTCTCATTAACAAGGCATTTTCACAACAGAACCACCATTCACTGGATATTTTTCATGACAGTGGACTCAGTTTAAAATTACGGAAGATCCATATATTGGCCAACTTAATTACATTTGCATGCATTTCAAGTAGATATAATAAACCTGCAGGATTATACAATGTGGCCACTCTATTAGGTATACCTGTGTACTTGCTCATTACTGCGAATGTATCATCAGACAATCATGCGCCAACAATTCAGTGCATAAAAGTATGCATATATGGATGCTTTGATCATATATGGATGTTGTTGTTCAGACCAAACATCAGAATGGCGATGAAGTGTGTTCTAAGTGCCTTTGACTGTGGAGTGAGTGTTTGTGCTGGACGGGATGGTTTGAGTATCTCAGATACTGCTGATCTCCTAGGATTTTCACGCACAACAATCTCTAGAGTTTACAGAGAATGGAACAAAAAACAAAAAAAAAATCTAAGGATTATTTGAGGTTTCTTGCGACATCAAAGTTTACAGAATAAGGAGTTGAAGGACAGGTGCAAATTACACAAGAATAGTCCACAGTCTGTTCACAAATGTGGCAGCCAAATGCAGAATGCAGTTGATCAGTGATTGACCATGATTATGGCTAGAAGGATTGATGTGGATTAGATGAATACTAAGCAGACATTATGAAAATTATATGTCTAAGGCAATTCCAGAAAGAGATCATCACATTATCTGCCTACCCCCACTATATATATCATCTGACAGGCGTACAGCTCTTTATTGTTTTGTGGAGCCCACATAAATCTCTGAAGATCATTAGGATGTGAACAACATGGGTTGAGTATCATTGCTTTTTGTGGTCAGTTCCAGCAATTACTAAATTAAATAGAATATTGAATCACTTGCTCCTAAGTAAATATTTGGATATGAGAAGAACTTATGCACTGAAGGACAGAAAACTTTTTGCCTAAAAATTGAATCAAACAGTATAAAATATAAAACTTACTGAAAATTCTGGCTCTTAATGCAAACTCCCAGGTCCAGAGTCTAAGGAAGTAGCACATGGAGATGCCACCATTACACAATGCAACACATGTCATTAGTTCTTGTTTCTGTCATTTTCACATGCCTATGTATGTATAGATTTGAGAAACAGACCTCAACATCATCAATGCAGATTACTTTAAACTGTTTTATATCCTAAGTTCTTTCTCAGGTAACCCTTTGCCCACAGTTGAAATCATAACCCCTACTCAAAGATGTAACCCCTACCTTTCCTTTGCAATCAGCAACCAACTTGAACCAAACCATGCACATTTAGCCATTATCTTTTGCTACTAACGTTTGCTCTGATCTCAACAGATGAAGACGTCTGAACTTGCATTCCAAACCAAGACTTCCTTCCAACTCCAGTCCTCCTCCCTAATGGCAAAACTCCAAAAGAAAAGGCTTTTGAATGAGCAAGGCTTGTTTCCTCTCATATGCCTAGGGTGTCATGCACCATTGAATTTTTCACTGCCGGACCTTTGAAAAATATCTTTATTGCCAAGCATAAACTAACCACCTATCATGATCTTATAGTTTTGGACCAATGTCCAGGTAGTTAAATAGACTTTCATAAATTCAGATATCTCAGTGCTTCACAGATGGTTAAGTTTTAAGTTTCAACTTTTATAAAGTTGTAGAAAGCCAAAGCATGGAATCAGGCTCTTTGGACCATTAAGTTTGTAGTAACTACCAGGCACCAATTTACACTAATGAGCTAAACACCTTTTTATGCTCACTTTAGAAGGGAGAATAAAACTCTGGTTATGAAAATCCCTGCAGCACCCAGTAATCCCTGTCTCGGAGACTGACATCAGAATCTCTTTCAAGAGAATGAACAACAGGCACCGAAGGTGTACCTGGTAGGACTCTGAAAACCTGCACCAGCCAACCGGCTAGTGTGTTCAAAGAAATCTTCAATTTCTCTTTGCTACATTTGGAAGTTCCCACCTGCTCAAAAGGGCAACAATCATACCAATGCCCAAGAAAAGCAGGGTGATCTGCCTTAATGACTTATCATGCAGTAGCACTCAAATCTATGGTGATGAAATGCTTTGAGAGGTTGGTTATAGCCAGAATCAACTCCAGCCTCAGCAAGATCCTAGAAACACTGCAATTTTCCTATCGCCACAATAGTTCTACTGTGGATGCAATCTCATTGGCTCTTCACCTTGGGTTACCTGGACAATACTAATACTTTTGTCAGGCTGCTGTTTATTGACTACATTTCAATGTTTAACACAATCATTCCTACAGTTCTGATCAAAAATCTCCGCTCCAAAACCTGGGTCTCTGTACCTCTCTCTGCAACTGAATCACTGACTTCCTCACCAGATGACCACAGTCTGTGCAGATCAAAAATAACATCTCCAACTCACTGGTAATCAATACTGGTACACCTCAAGGATGTGTGCTTAACCCACTGCTCTACTCTGTCTACACACTTGACTGTGTGGCTAGGCGCAGCTAAGATGCCATCCACAATTTTGCTGACAGCACAACTATTGGTGGCAGGATTTCAGAACTGGCTGCATCACCATCTGGTATCGGGGGGGGGGGGGGGGCACTGCACAGAATTGAAATAAGCTGCAGATTGGTGTAAGCTCAGTCAGTTCCATCATAGGCACTAGCCTCGCCGGCATCCAGGACATCTTCAAGGAGTGATGCCTCAAAGAGACGGCATCCATCATTAAGGACACCCCCACCCTCCCTATCACCCAGGACATATACTCTTCTCACTTTCCACTATCAGGGACAAGGTACGGAAGCCTGAAGGCACACATTCAACAATTCAGGGACAGCTTCTTCCCCTCTGTCATCAGATTACCGAATAGACATTGAACCCATGAACACTACCTCACTACTTTTATTTTCTCTGTTTGCACTGCGTATTTAATTTAATGCTTTAATTCCACTATAGTCATTAAGGCAACTCACTATCTGCCTTCATCTTGTGTGTGGTAATGTGCCCCAGATATGAAAGGCAAAAGGCAACCTCTACTGCAACAGGCTTGGTACGTTCATTTGCTAGCAGTGTACATACTGGCATTATTTGCAGATAAACACAACGTGAAACATTATGATAAAAGTAAGACTGGGCAGGTCTGCTCTGCCACCACCAAGCTGATGTACAAGATATACACTACAATTTATTTTCCCATCAGGAATCCAATGTAGGACTGGGAATTGGCATTAGCACCTGCATTAATCTGCAACCATTTCTGGATCTCTATTATGCAATAAAAATCAGATGGATTTGACATTAGGGTGTAATCAGAGTGGTATTGGAAAGAAATTCATTAGATTCATTACTTAACTTAGGGTGACAAGTCATATTAAAATCTTAATTGATTTTGTGTCTGGTGGTGAATCTGAAATTCAAGTATTAATATTATGGGCAGGAAAATGAAAGCATTAATCAAATTATAAAATCATTCAACTATAATTTACAGTTTGTCAATCTGATATTTCCTACTCCTTCTACAATCATGGTACACTTTGCTGATCATAAACATAATTTAAGGATGATAGCTTCGCTGACATTGATCACTCTTCCTGCACTAACATCTTTCTTCACAATATATGAACTATCCTTGGAATGTTTCTATCGTCTAATCTCATGAGCATCTCATCATATTTAAGCCACAAATACTGTTTGTTCCAAGGAGGAAAACAAATCTGTTTTTTTTTTTCAATAGATTGCATAGTTATCAACTGTGAAAATAATAGTTTAGGGAGATTAATTCCAACTGACATGTTTTCTATTGAACTTATAAGCTTGGTGAATCACAATCTTGTTATTAATTTGCCTATCTGCAAAATATGTGTTATATGAATGCAAGAGAAATTTCAGTTGATTGATGGTTCACTTAGTCTAACATATGACTACATTTCCTCCTCGTGATTTCTCTCTCAATAGACCTAATAATAGAATGATATTTCAGAGAGAAAGTTGAATAGATTCAAAGTATATTTATTATCAAAGTATGTGTAAATTATACAACCTTGAGATTTGTCTGCTTATAGGCAGCCACAAAGCAAGAAACCCAAAAGAACCCAATTAAAAAAGAAAGACCACCACCCAATGCGCAGAAAAAAACACAAATCATGCAAAACAGTAGAAACAAGCAACAGCATTTCCAATCAAATTCAGTCCATTGACCCCTGAGTAATTTAGTTCAAGACACCTGAAAAAGCTACCGTCTTTATTATCCTGTTTTGGATAATAAACCGAAGAAACCTGGTTGAATTTGACTCTTGCTTATAAACTTCTTTCATCCAGTTTAGTCTCAAACCATAATTTTCTCATTGCACTACTGTTCCCAGAGGGGGAAAGAAAACTTATAAATAGGATAATAGTAACATTCTTATCTAGTTATTAGATTATGAAGTATTTTTTAAATTGCAGTTTTAAATGTGCTGGTGGTGAGTCTGCAGTTCAGTATTTCCTGCACATTTCTGAGCTCTGTTGTCAATAGGTGCCATGACTATATGAAAACAGTAAGGTCTCATCGTCTAACCAGGAATACCAAGCGTTATAATGGGCTCTGCTTAAGTTCAGTTTTGGAAGGATGGCTCTCATTCTTGTAAAACATGAGCATCAAATACACCTGCAATGCATTAATGGATGTAAGAGTTAATTCACCAATTCCATATTCATCAGAGGGGCTGTGCTTCAAATGATACACAGATCAGAGAATCAGTGTCACCGTCTGCTGTTATCGAACCTTCAATTAAATGTAAATCTGCACTGGGAGAATGGGATTGGTGAATGCTATCTAAAGCATAAAAATTAATTTAGTACCGACTTAACTACAAATATGAAATTCAGAGAAGTTCAGAATCCAGATATGTGACTGCTACTTTTTTGTGAGTTAGTGCTTCCAGAGCTAAACTTTGCACAGCAAGAGTTCCCATTGGCGATTCAGTCAGGAAAGTCAGACATCTGGATAGTCAGAATGAAGTCAAGCTTTGACCAAACATAGGATTTTGTTGCACAAAGTTTGATGCCAATACCACAGTGATCCATAAAATCCAACCCATTCAATATTATGCCCACTAGTTTTAATGTGCATTCAATTTCAAAAAAATATATTTGGTCAACCTTTACATTCCTTACATAACTTATGGTTTTATTTGTTAAATAAAGTTCCCTAAGAGAATATGTATATTTTTTTTCTAATTGAACATGACATTTTGATGTAGTATCTGTGTGAACTCTGCGTTTTCTCTCCGTGACTTCATGGGCTTCTGCCGGACTTACCTCTTCCATCAGCCACAGGAATCGAGTAGTTTAAATAGCCACTCATTAGATTGCCTTGGCTTAGGTGGGTTGTAAGAGAATTAGAGGGGAGCTGATGAGTTATTGAGGGCGGATAGGTTAGAGATAATAATGTAGGAATGCAACTGATAGGAATCCCCTAAAAACCAGCATAGACTTGATAGCACAAAATAACCTCCTTCCACGCTGCAATACAAGATAAAATAACAAGGAAAATCAAGCGTTATTAATTTGTCAAAATATTATCTCAGGTGCCCATTTCTCTAAATGTGAAGCACTTTTGCCAAGAGAACACATTTGATTGATTTTCGGCATAAGTTCAAAATTTTATTCACAGCCTTCCCCTGAACATTAAAACTAAATTAAACCGCATAAAAAAATATAAAGCCATGTATCAGCAGGATCTTTGACAGTGTAAAAGTATTTCAAGGAACTTATTGCTACTTTGTTCTGAATTTCTGATAATCACATTTTTAATTCACCGATGAAACTATGAAGGTATTACACAACTAATAACAATCAATTTTTAGCCTTCCTTTATTGATGATAAAATAACAAAAAAAATCATTCTGGCTACACAGAGTCTGATAGTGATATATTGTATATCAGCAGCTTGCAGTGCATCTGCCATCTATCTCTGACATACCCTTCATTTCTCCACCACCGCCCCAGCTCTTCAATTTAACACATCTGTTTTCTCATCTGTCCAGTTCTGCAGAAGAGTCTTTGGTGTGAAATAATGACTCAGTTTCTCTCTCCATTTCTGCTGATTGACCTGCTGAGTGCTTATAGAATATTATGTTCTAGCTCACTAGAGATCAATTTAGAAAAAGGATAGTGGAAGATTATCTTTATAACTTGTACTTAGTTAACAAAAAAAATGGAAAGTTGTTGTCATCAGTTGACCCTATATTCCTTTTCAGGTGTAAGATATTCACAGTCTTCTCTTTGTTTAAAGTTCAAAGTTCACGTTGTCATGTCTCCACAACTATATACAGGTAGTCCCCGAGTTATGAACATCCGACTTACAGACAACTCGTATTTATGTACTGAGGAAGGAGAACGCCGTCCGCCATTTTAAGTCGGATCCTGATGCCATCCGCCATTTTAAGTCATTGACATTGCGTTGAGTGTTTAACTTTGTATTGCCTTAAAATTTTCTTAGTAAGATTCACCCTGATCCTGCACCCCCACCCCCCCCCACCCCCCCCCGTTCCGGTCAGCTAGTGGCGCAGTGAGATCAGCGCCAGGCTGGAGAATGGAGGTTTCCAAGTTCAATCCCGTGCCAGGTTGATGTTGATTCCCATACCATCCGTGCCAGGTTGATATCGAGCTCGCAACTCAACCTTGTAAAAAAAAAACCACTGTCACCTCCAGTTTAAATTCCCACATGAAATATTGTGGATGATCAAATACCCAAACCCAGCACAGCCCCCACTTGTCCCATTCAGCCTGTCTCAGTGCGATGGTCATTAGGACCCAGTGGACCTCGGCAGCCGGCAGAGATCGGGACCCGACGCCCACAGTGTTTCTGTTCCGTTGATGGGAAGCGATCGTGATTGAAAATAAAGTGGAAATAATAAAGCATTTGGAAAGAGGTGAAATGCCGTCGGTCATTAGAAAAGCGTTAGGCTACAGTCGGTCAACGATCGGAACAATTTTAAAGGCTAACGGATAAAGTGAGAATAATGGAGCATGTGAAAAGCCCTGCCCTGATGAAAGCTATAACTATTACTAAGCAACGCAGTGGTTTAATTATTGGAATACATAGGTTTCTTAAGCATTTTATATGCATAGAAAGGTAAAATATATACTATATACTAAGACAAATGTTTGACTAACTGACGCTAAATAATACTGGATGTACTTGTTCCGACTTACCTACAAATCCAACTTAAATACGGACTCAAGAACAGAACTCGTACGTAACCCGGGGATGGCCTGTATCAAATAAATAAAAGCACGCATGAGGGAGAGGAAAATAACCAGGTGTATTCACATTGCAGGGAGAGAGAGAGAGCAGATCAATGCAATGTGTAGACAACAGTTCAATGAGCATATGTAAGTTAATAGTCCCATGATTAGTGCTAAGGGGAGTCATTGCTCCAAAAGAAAGAGATCCAAACATTACACTTCCTCCCCCTTTAGATTAATAAAACCATATATATATAACAAACCATTCAATTTCCCTTGAACAAACCAAATTCAAATAGACTTGCTTTCACAATAACAGTCCATAACAAACTTCAATATACGAAGGATTCAGTCTTTAGGTTGGCACTCTGTTTCTTTCAGGATTATGCCTTTGGACCTGTGGAGTGACATCAGGTTTGCCAGCTGTCTTGTCCAAGGTAACTTTCTCTGTTGCAGTTATCATGTTGCTGTTAGTACATGATCATCACTGATAGGTTAGTCCAGTGGCTGTAATGCATCCGTCTTGTTGGATGTGTTTGACTCACGTGTGCTCTTCGGCTGAGCATCCAGTATCTTGTCCAAGTGATGTCTCCATGTATAATCTCCAATATCCGCTGTGTTTATCAGTGGTCCCATTTTTGTAGCTATCCTACTGGGTGTCCAGTTGTTTCCTCGGTAATCACGTGCTAGGACTTCCTGTCTAACCTCGAAGTTCCTTGCTACTTCACTTGAGAACTAGTTGAACTGTTTATTCTGCACTTCACTCCATCGATCTGGTTTCATGAAGTCCATGTGAGATTTCAGATTCCTACTCATGAACAGCATTGCAGGTATTTTATTTGTCATCGCATGAACAGAGTTCCGATACACAGAAAGGAAGTTGTCCACCTCGTGCTGGAGAGAAATATCCTCCTTGTCCATAACTTAATGTACTTCTTGAAGGTTTGGATAAACCTTTCAGCTAAGCCATTCCTTGGTGGGTGGTGAGGAGCTGACTTCAAATGTCTGAAATCATTTTTCTACATGAATAGTCTGAACTTTTCTGTTTCTCTATCCCCAGCCACCACACGTAGCTCTGGGTGAGACTCTTCATCTTGACTATACCTAGGTGTCCTTCATGCACATTTTCTACCACTCTGGTGTGCAGTTTAGAGGGAACCACAATACAAGATCCACACATCAAGGTTCGTTGACATACTGACAGTTGGCCTCATCTCACTGAGAACTCTGGAAACACAGGGTTACCATGAGCTGGTCATCCTTGCATGGTGATCTCATAGACTTTTGCCAATGTCGGGTCATTCCTTGTTTCTCTTTGTAAATCAGAATTTGTTACCAGCAGCTAGTCCACCAATGCAGTGAGGAACACTTCTGCTGGGTCACAGTATGAAGACTTCTCTTCTTCATTTGCCAACAGTGGAAGACATGACAAGCCGTCAGCATTGCTTTCTTGTTTGATACCCTTGAACTCTATATCATAAGAGTGGGCTCCTAGGAAAAGTGCCCTACACTGCAACTGGGTAGTAGTCATCACTGCAATTCCCTTCCTGGGGATTGAAAATAGGCATTAGGGGCTGGTGATCTGTCACTAGTGTAAACTTTTGTCTGTAGAGATAGTGGTGGAACTTCTTTATTCCCCATACTAGACTAAGGGCCTCTCAGTCGATCTGTGCATAGATGCGTTCTGTGCTCGTCAGTGATCTTGAAGCAAATGCAATCAGATGTTCAGATCCATCTTTTTGATAGTGTGTGTCAAAACGGCTCCACAGCCATAAAGGGAATCATTGCATAGCGGTCTGATGAGTCATAATGGTTGAGAAGTTTATCAGATGATATTAGTCTCTTCATTTCCTTGAATGATCTTTCACATTCTTTCACAGACCATTCCCACTTTGCTCCTGTCTGTAACAGTGCATCCAATGGGTGCAGCAATGTAGCAATGTTTGGGAGAAATCGGTGGTCGTAGTTTATAGGAACAAGTATGACCTGAGTTGTGACAGATTTTCAGGTTTAGGGTGCCTGCAGCAATGCTTCAATCTTCTCTTGTGACTTATGTAAGCCATGCTTGTCAATGACATGTCCACAATATGAGATTTCATTCTTCAAAAGTTCACATTTATCTCTCCTTGCACAGAGACCATACTCACTCAGCCTGGTAAGCACTTTACCAAAGTTCGGGAGGTGCTCTTCATCATTCTTGCCAGTCACGTTGAAGTTATCAAGCCAACACTGTGTGCCTGGGATATCTTGGAGCAGTTGGTCCATTGCTCTTTGCCAAATTACTGGGGCGGATGCAATACCAAAGGCAAGACGATTATACTGAAACAATCCCTTGTGAGTGTTGATTGTGAGGAACTTCCTGTTTGACTCCTCAACCTCCATTTGCAGATAGGCTTGTGACAAGTTAACTTTTGAAAAACTCTCCCCAACTGCTAAAGATGCAAAAATGTCTTCTATTCACAGCAGGGGATACAGCACAGTACACAGCACAGGGTTGATGCTCACTTTGAAATCCCCGATAATGTGAACACCTCCGGTCTTCCCTATCTTGATCACTGGGACAATAGGTGAGGCCCAATCACTCCACTCAACCTTGGAGAGAATGTCAGATGTCTCCAGGCTCAGCCGTTCAGCATCCACCTTGGGATGTAATGCATAAAACACTGGATGCTGCTGCTTCACCTAGTTCACTTCCAGCCTTCATGCCTTTGAGTTTACCAATCCCCTTCTCATCAGCATTAAGCAGCTGTGATAGTCTCTGGTTCGTGCTACCACTTGTGCTGTAGTTGCCTGATGATGACACATTGAAAGCTTTAACTGTGTGCCAGTCTAGTTGGATTTTTCTCAACCATTCATGCCTGAAAAGTTCTGGCCCTCCACATTTCAATACATAAAACTCTAACTACTCTGTTTGGCCTCCATACATCATATCGACTTTTAGTTTGCCTTTGGGAGACACTTATTTCATTGGTGTAGGTCTTTAGCATCTCCAAGGTAGCTTAATGGTAGCTTAGAAAACAGTCTGTTGTCGTCAGTCTCTGAAATTGTAGACAAAGCTGACGCTGCATCCAGCTCCATTTTCAGTTTTACACCAGACACGTCTATTGTGATCCATATGATTTTGTGATCTGCTTCAGTAATGCTCTGCAGCTCCAGGCATGACAGTTTACTTTGGTTAGACTCTGTGTTATCCAATTCTGTTTCAAATTTAGTCACTTTATACAGTTACTTAGTTTTATATTTGAAACTCTTCACTCTGTTCTCTTTGGTTGTGCTTTTACGGTTTTGCACGCTCTGTGTGACCTTGTCTGTGACACTTAATGCAGACTTTTTCTTTGAATCAACACTCATTTGCATCATTGGAGGAAATGGCACATCGATGACATTTTTGGCTTTTTGCACCATTCAGGGACATATGTGCATTTCATATTCTAAAATCATTTTCTAGAGATTCCTTTGCTGCAGTCTCTAATGATATTGCAATGGTCAATGCCTGTTGTAAGGATAGGTCTCTTTCTGACAGTAGCCACTTTTAAGTGCTTTGACTATGCATGCCACATATAAGCCTGACCCTTAATGCATTGGAAAGTCCATCTCTAAAGTCACAGTATTGGGAAAGTTTCTGCAGTTCTGCAATGTGCTCAGAAGTGCTTTCATCCTTTGATTGGCTCCTTTTTCTTAAATCTAAATCTCTCAGCTATTATCAGGTGTTTAGTGCTCAAGTGTAACAGTTTCACCAAACGTCTAGCTTGCTGGCTTTACAGGGGTTACTAAGTTGTGCAAAAGCCTGTACATTTTAGCAGCCATTAAGCAAAGAAGCATGGATACTTACTTTCCCTGATCCACGTCATTCCAGTTACAATAGTTAAACCCACTTGATATATGATTCCCTGTCCTCATTAGTACTATCAAGTTTGTTAAATTTACTGACTACGGTCACCTTCATGTTATTTTTACTTTAGTAGTCGTGCATCTTTCACTATCATCTTTTCAATCTGGCCCTGTGCTTAAATCGTTTAAGCATCAGGGTCATTCCTCACCCTTGAACCACTCTGGGGCCTGAATCCCACTCCAATGATTCGGCCCATACCCAACTTTTCCAATTCAGCCCGGCACTTAAATCGATCAGATTTCGGGACTTTCTTCACTCTCAGCGATGCACAGCCCTGCCTCTGCCTTTGCTTGCCTCCACCATGCCTGTTAAACTAAAGTTAAACCCTGGAAACTGATGAATTGCATTCCTTTCAAGCATGTCTCTCCTCTTCAACATTAGATTGGTAAATTTAAGGCTAGAAATTACACTCATTTGTGCCCACGATTTATGTTCTAATTGCAACAATTCCTTGCTAAAATCTGTCCTTGCAAAATTAGACGGGATGCCTCCGGGGCAATTCGTCTCCAGCAGCTGAAATTTCTCTGGAGTCACTTGCGCATATTATGATGCCCATGTTTGCCTTCCACACAGAAACTGGAGCAACAAAACTTGCAATTACTGCCCTTTGTAGATGACTCAGCAAGTTAGCAAGGAAACGTGAAATACCGGATGCACATTATCCTTTTGAAATGCAGCTCTCTTCAATTGCCTCTCTGAGTTTTTAATGTTCTGCACATTTCAAGCACCATCCTGCCTCTCCCATAGGTACTTGCGGCTCTGCCCAGCAGAAATCCATACTCTTCCCTCTGCACTTGGAGCCTTGTCTTCACTAGAATCAGTGTGCGGCACAAATAAGGGGGGTTGCGGTGTCCCAACGTATTTTCCCCTAACATTGCAGCAGGATTTTAGGCTACTCTACCATGGAGGGGATCGTTTAAGGTTGCCCACTTCCCATGAGTCTTTGTGCCTTTGACGCAGCAGCTGTTCTCTCTACAGCCAGCTGGCGCCAAAAAACATGCAGGCAAGGTTTAGTGCAACCGTCAGGGTGAAAACAATCCAAGCATATTTTTAAAGGTAATTTCTTTTTCCATTTTTGCAATCTCTGGGGAAATCACTCAACTAAGAAAAGACATGGTACATGTTAACATACCATGCAAGATGAACTTCAGTTATTTACTGATGCATTTGGTACTCAGTTACATCGCTTATAGATATATGGAGGAATTTAAGGTGGAGGGTTATATGAGAGGCAGGGTTTAAGGGTCGGCACAACATTGTGGGCCGAAAGGCCTGTACTGTGCTGTAATGTTCTATGTTCTGTAGTGCCCTGGGAGATGATCCTAGCCACAAACAAAAAAAAAACTGAATTAATTTATCTAGACAACAATCTCGATGATCTCAGGAAGTTGACAAGGAAAGTGGAAGAATAGTCAAACTTAAATGTGTTCTGTTGCAACCTTTAGTAAATGCCAAAGTTGATCAGAGGAATGTTCATTTGAAATTGGCAATGTCTTAACAACAAAATCAAAACCAATTCTCTAAGGTTCCTCTTTGCCAAAGGAAGGTTTCCACTTACTGTTTTCATTTTCCAAGCATCAGTAAGAATCTCGCATTGCTTGTTCTTCAGACTTCTTTGCAGGAAATAACGGTCTAACAATTCATTGAGGTGAAGATACAATAAAACAATATTAACGGTACTGTTTTTATGTGAGAACCCAGATTCTAAGATTATTATGTTCACACAGCTGATAAATATGAAATAATGTCCCTATCTTGAAGGTACTGAAAGGTTCCAGTAAGACAGTTGGAATTCATTCCAAATCAGTTAGTCATTTTAATGACTTCCTTAATAAGTACTTGTAAATAGGGCCTAAAAGAACATATGAATAAGATATACAGGCACCAATTACAGATTGTTACTAATTGTTAGTGATAATATAAAATGATAACATATTGAGGGAATAATGATCCCTGAACAATCAAATACTTGCTATCACCAGCAATCGAGCTTGTGTTCTGGGGAGTAAACAAAATAAGAGTTAAATTTCAATTCTTTGTATTGCAAACAAGTCAGATATTGCAGAGTTGGAGATGACTTCCTTTACTTGCTGCTTGTTTCTCTTTTCATGTCTTTCTCATGAATACATCAAGCCTCTACAAGATATTGGCTATCTGGATCAATCATTCCCTGTGACAGTGAGTTCCTTGTTTTCCCAGTTGTCACATTGACTGAACCTCACTGGCACACACAATAGATACATTACTTCTCTACTTCATCTGTTCTCATGACGAGGCTTTCCATTCTAGGACATCCTAGATTACCTCTTTTTTCAGAAAAAAGGAGTTTCCCCTCCACTGCAATCAATGCAGCCCTCATCTGCATCTCCTCCATCAGGAGTGCAAGGTGGTCAGCATATGCAATGCACATGGTTCACAGCATTTCAATTAAATGCAACCTTTGCCTACTAGTTTTCTGCAACCAACCTTGACTGAAGGAATTACCGAGAGCTTTACAGTTGTCTAAGAGAAAAGACCAAAAGATTAGATGGGACTGTCCCATCATAACTCCAAGTTAAACAAATGATACAAAACAGAAAATCCTGTTCATCCTAGGACAAGAACACTTTCAAACTGCTGTCTATGCGGAAGACAGAGAAGAAGAAATTTGTCATCAATATTTTCTTAGTGTCAACAATTCATCCTTCCCCAAGTATACTAGTGAGTAGTAATAGAAAAATAGTTGACAGATTGATTAGAACTGCTATTACTACTGTGAAACATTGGATGTTCTTGGGCCGTTTGCTGGCTGAGAACTCATGAAATTGCACATTGTGTTGTTATCTTTTTAAATAAATGACAGATGTTATTGAAAGAAATCCCTTGCCAGATACTTGAAAGATACCCATGTTGAAACTATGGATGCCATTAGCTTGCTAATGCACAACAGCTGCAAACAAATAATATTAAAGTGGACTACCTCCTTTCAGATCTCTGCAGCTATGGTTTTGTGAAAATTATCCCTTGTGTGTGAAGTATTCTTATATAAAATAAAATCCCTTTCTGGTATGACATGCCAGATCTTTGAAAAGCAGTTAAATGTTCCCACTGCTGCCTGTAAGGAGTTTTTACGTTCTCCCCATGACTGCATGGGTTTCCTTCGGGTACTCCAGTTTCTTTCCACAGTCCAAAGACGTTACAGTTGATAGGTTAATTGGTCATTGTAAATTGTCCCATGATTGTGCTAGGATTAAATTTGGGGATTGCTGGGTGGTGGGGCTTGAAGGCCGGAAGGGCCTATTCCGAGCTGCATCTCAATAAATAAATAAATATGCAAAAACATACAATCTACCTAAAGTAAGAGTCATATACTTTTGGATACTAAGCAAATCAAGGATGTGGTGTTAGTAGAGGAAAAATCATCCATGATGTCATGAAGGGTTACATTGATCATAAATAATTTTAAAGTTTAGCACAATATTGTGGGCCAAAGGGCCTGTACTGTGGGGTACTGTTCTATGTTATTAAGTCATAGAGAAGGTAGGAAGGGCTGAATAACCTACCTACATGAGTGTACAGGTGCATTAAAAAAACTTACTTGCAACAGCATCAAAGCATCAGGTACACAACATTCATAAAGAAAACATAAACTCTACATGTGACATGGAAGATTGCAACCTCGGAACAGCGACTCTCATTGTTGCAGGAACGCTCCCTCTCTCTCGAGTTTGGATCAAGGTCTCTTTGGGGGGCTTTTGCTGTTGCATGATTGGGAGGTGGGAGCGTTGATGCTGGTGCGAGTTGGGGGGAGGGTGTTGATACTTGTGCAAATGGTGGGGGGGGGGATTTGGGGTTTTGATGTTTCTATCATTCATTCTATGGGGTTTCTTGTTTTGTAGATGTCTGTGAAGAGCAAAAACAAATGAAGGATTTTTCCTTTAGTACTGCAGACTGCAGATCATTTTGTCGACTGCTGAACTGTCCAATTACACGGAAGTGCCAATTATCAAGCTATGCTCTGAGCTCTGGGACTCACTTACTTCTCCTGGTGAAAAATAAGACCCACAAAGCTCATACAAGAGCCTGTTTGTGGAAAAAAAGCCAAAAAGGATCCAGTTTTGAACAATCTTCGATATTAATAGTTATATGTGTTTAAAGTATTCCTTAATTTGCCAGGCTGAAGTTTGCTGCAGCATAAGAAGGTCAAGCAAACAGAAGCATTTCTGTTGCTGTAAAGAGTAGTTTTCTGCCAGCCACTGGAGTAAGTAATTAACTTGCTTCTCTGCAAAATCTCTGCTTGCTCAAGGCATTACTGTAAATACACAGCAATGATTCCAAGCACGGGACCGCAAGATTCTCTATGTTCTTGCTTTTTTCAGCTCCTCAGGACCTGGCAACTATATCACACATGAGATGATCACTATCAAACAGCTGACAGGTTGACACTTCACTGTCCGAGGTACAGCAGTAATAAAAGAAAGGCAAAATAAACTAAAAGCTAACACTTTGCTAGACATACCTTGAATAAACTTAGAAATGTTGAAATCACAGTAGCAGGGTGCATTACTTCATTATAATGCACTGACTGGCAGGGAACAACAGAGCTATGATTTATTGTTTCTCATGGGAAGAAAGCCTAGCGTACATTCCAATGCTGTCCAATATCATATGTATAAGTCAGAAACTCCTAAGGTTTCAGTACACATAGAACCCAGAGATAATACTTCATAACTTAAAGTTAACGAGAAAATTACATCACTCTATTCATGACTATATATATATTATAACCTAGGTTTCATGAAACATCCATAAAGAGGGTAAATTGGCACCAGCTACTAAGGCTGCCTGATATACAAGGCTACTATTTGTATCCTTCTTTACCAGTCTGAGGCCCTCCATTGATTGGGGTCAACCATGGATGCTGCATCTCAGCTGCTTAGTATTTTAATGGTTCGATGATTCAATTTACAAACGTTTGTAATATCAGAGAATGTATGCAGTATACAGTCTGAAATTCTTACTCTTTGCATCCACGAAACAGCAAAAATAACACCAAAAGATGAACGACAGAAAAATGTGAGAACCCCAAAGACTCCTCTCCCTCCCACGCACAAGCCGCAGAAAAAGCATCACCACTCCGCCTTTCCCCTCTCCCCACTTGTTCCAGCAAAAGCACCAACAACCACCTCCCCCCTCCAACCATGCAATTAATAGCAAAGCCCCATAGAGACCGTGATCTGGAGACCGTCAACAGTGACTGTCCATCCCAACACTTCAGCATCTCAAACAGGATCTCTGTTCCTGCAACAATGGTATCTACATGAGACTCAAGCCTGGTCAGTACAATATGGAAAGCAAGCTGTAGCCCATGTAGCAGGCTCCTTTCCTCCATGCAGCTGATGAATTCAAAGGAACGGCAATGACCAATACTATTTGGCACCAGCAGCAATGCAGGAGGGCCAGCTAGAGTTCAACTTAATGTAGGACTGCCTTAGGGACTCCAGCTGCAGATTTTTCCTCAGGGTTTAATCCTAAACCCTTCCCCATGAGTGGGTATAGGCTGATGAGTCCATCTGCCTGATGCAACTGGTTTAAGATGCCAGTAACCGACCTTTGCTCCTCCTCCTGTCAGTAGAGATGGTTCCACCAGCTTAGTGGCTAAGCCACGTGTAAAGGCCAGGAGCTGGACTTGGTTGTCAGAGGCTGTTTGAGAAGCATGGCATTGGGAGCATTTAATAGGTAGTAAGAGCTTATCCCCATTACCACCCCTAGCTATAACAACCTTAAGGAATCAGACTGCAGCTCATAATTCAACAGAAAGTCTCTAGAAATGAACTGCCCATCCCACTGAAACTTAAACCTCCATTATTGTGGCAAGAAACAGTGTTAGAGTAACAAAAAACTTGCTGTTCTGACTCTCCTTCTCCCCTGGGACTCTCAGTGCTTCCTGGAATCTGTTATGAATCTGCAACCAAAGATATATGGCTTTGTTCTAAGTACATTGGATAGGAACAATTAAAGCAAAATGTTGGCATGCATCTAAGCAGTTATGAGTTGGAACTGTAAGTTATCAGTGTGTTGAATTACTGTAAAATAAGAAAGAGTATCCTGAATGTACAAAAGGCAATTACACTGAATCCATCAATCAGACTTTTCTAGAAGAACAAAAAAGCATCTGGAGAAAAATCACATGAATATCTGAGCTGAACATACATATATAATCAAAAGTATTTCCCTAAGATGGCAGCATTTGTACATGAGAGGAACTCTAGATGCTGGAAAGGCAACATCTATGGAGAGGAATAAACAGTCAATGTGTCAGACCAAGAACCTCCGTTAAGAAGGGTTCTGATGAGTCCTGATGAAGGGTCTTGGTCCAAAACGCTGACCATTTATTTATTTTCATAGATGCTGCCTGACCTGCTGAGCTCCTCCAGTACTCTGTGTGTGTGTTGCTCTGGATTTCCAGCATCTGAAGAATCTCTTGTGTTTAGCATTTCAAAGGTCAAAGGTTCATCTTATTGTCAAAGTATGCATGTACAACGCTGATATTTGTCTTCTCCAGATTGCCATGAAGTACAGAAAAACCATACCCCGGCACAAAAAAAAGAAACAAAATTCCAAATTCCAAATCCCAAATGCCCCAACCCTCACCCCTATCTCACAAAAACAGCAACAGTAACATCAAACCCCTATTCCCCTTTCTCACACACAAAAACTGATCATCTACAGAGAAAAACACCAACAAGAACACCAGAAACACCAGAATATATATATATATTCCTGAGTATATTCCTATATTTAATTGATTATTTGCTTCACAGTTGCTGCCTTGAGCATATATCCCTAGGATGTCTTTGAAACATATCTTCTTCATAGGTCATACTGATTTGCTTGCAGCTTTCCCATTTTCAAATGCATTCACTGAAAACACTGAACTCATTGTAAGCAACGTTCATTACCAGGATAGGCAGAGGGGATGAGGGGAAAGTTTCATATAATTATCAGGAAAGAAAGGCACTTACTCATTAACTCCACAAAATAAAAACATCAGTCTCCCTACTCCATTTTTATTATAACTTTGGCAAATAAACAATACATGTGTCCTCCAATGGCAACTCCAAAATTTTTTTTTTGAGAACTTATTTATAAATCAACACTAACCTTAAATGTGGGAGTACCTTTGGGAATACCATAGTGCTTTGATCCACAAATTCCATTTTGGCTTCCATTCTCCCCTCCCACCCTGCTCCTTCCCAAATTTATAATTGGGATTAATCCACTTTATTACTTGATGGTACTTTCTTTAGTGAGCTGACCACCAATGATTGTTTGGACTTCTTCCATCTAGTCAATGCTAAATATTGCTGATGGCATGATTAACTAACAACTTATATAATAACTAGTTAATATTCTTCAATAATGTGGATCTATTGAAATATAAATTGTTTCTATTGAAGGAAAATAACTATATAGTGGCACCAAAGAGCTGTGCAGGACATATGGACATCTTGGTGGGTGGTTTAATTAGAATATTGTGAAACTTCCACAAAATACTTGATGTTTTTTCTCAAGCTGCTGTTAGGCAGCAAAGTCCCAAGCTGTGCAGACATCAGAAGGAATGAAAATTAATATATTTACAGCAAAGGCTAAAGATTGGCCAGCAGCTGAAATATGGACTCCAGATGTTTGATTTCACACATACAAAATCCAAGCCACAAATCTAACCAGACTCTTTTGCCTTTCTTTCATTTGCAATTTTTTTTCCCTTTCTGTCTAAACTGATGGGGAGGTCTCACCAATGAGAAATTGGGCTTTCATAGTTGAATCTGTTGATGCAGTTTTAACACAGCACACTATCTACTTTTTATGCTGCCGAAGTGCACAAAGCCTAAAATAGACAAAGAATTTGCATCATTTTTCTTCCACAGTTCCAAAACTATTATAATTCATCATGGTCCATTGAATAAGATTAATGAATTCCTGCAAAATATCTCAGTAATTTTGTACTGCATTGTTAACTAACAGAAAGCAATCATGTTAAGGCAATCCCCAGATTTGGAACAGATTCCAGATGGCAAAAACAAAATAAAGTGTTTATTTTCTGATTTGGATCATAGTGTTTAACATGAAAGTATGATTTTTTTTCTTTTCTGATGTTCGAAAATGCATTTCTATTGTAATTTATTTTTCACAGATTCCTATTATAATTTTTAATTGATGACACAAAGTTGGCATAACATCCAGGCACCCAACAACGGAAATCATTGAAGTTGCCGATGCTAAACTACTGTAAGTGGCAATAGAAGTAAGGTTCCCAGAAGGGTTGGCAGCATTCCAGAAAAAATTGGGCAGAATTTTATGATATTAATCTGCCATAAGTATCAATTCAATGATATATTGTATAATAGAACCAAAAACATGGCCAAACCTTTTAAGATTTGGTCTGTGGTGGTGAAGGGTCTATAGAATGGAAATGAAGGGAGATTCAGAATTGGAATTCAGAAGAATGACCTCATTGAAACCTATTGAATAGTGAAAGGCCTTGACAGAGTAGATGTGGAGAGGATATTTCCTATGGTGGGAGAGTCAAAGTCCAGAGGACACAGTCTCGTAATAGAGGGGCATCCTTTTAAAATGTAGATGAGGAGGAATTTCTTTAGTCAGAGAGTGATGAATCTGTGGAATTCATTGGCACAGGCTGTTGTGGAGGCCAAGTGTGCATGTATATTTAAGGCAGAGGTTGATAGATTCCTGATTAGTCAGGGCATGAAGGGATACAGGGAGAAGGCAGGAGATCGAGACTGAGAGGAAAAATGGATCAGTCATGATGAAATTGCAGAGAAGACTCGATGGGCCAAATGGCCTAATTCTGCTTCTATTTCTTATAGTCTTATGGAGATCAGCAACAAAGGATTAAAAGTACAGTATATCAATTGTTGGGAATTGGGAAGGATGTTAGGTCAGAGATGGGATATGCAATGGGAGTTGGATAAAAGACTGGGTATCACTATTCATGTCCTGGGCCCACCATACGTTAGAATACCAGATGCATTATAAACCTAGGAGGAAGATCATGGAATCATTTGGTAAGTCACTCATTTTTCTTTATGATTGATTTTTGATTGAAATTATATCATACCACCCATGAGATGATAAAATTTTGTAAACTAATTTATAGACCAATGATATCACAAAGGAAGATGTGGTCAGGGAAAGTAGGGAACCTCGAACATCAAGCTGGAGGTAAAGGTTAAGGAAGTTGGGAGAATGAGTTGACATCTGGTTTCTCCTTACATAGATTCAGATCTTAACTAATCTGTAAAGAATGTTACAAATACTCAGCAGGTCATGTCCTCCAATATTGCCTCCTTAAGGACGTCACTCCATTCTCCCAGTTTCTTTGTCTCCATTAATTCTGTTCTGATGGTAGGACTTTCCACTTTAGTGTGTCTGAGAGGATCTCATTCACCTCCCTCCATTTACACTACTTTAGACAGATCTATTATAATTGCAAGTATTCATCACTACTCTCTGGCTAAAGAAAGTCCTCCTCAACTCCATTCTAAAAGAATGTCTCTCTATTCTGATACCATATTGTTTCTGGACATTCTTGGTATCCATCTTCCCCCATTGTCCTTTCCACAACAACCCCACTCTAATATATTGCAATGTAAAACACATATTCTCTCAGTTTCAAACAAAAGAAGATCTGCTGATGCTGGAAATCCAAGCAACACACTCAAAATCCTGGAGGAACTCAGCAGGCCAGGCAGCATCTATGTAAAAAAAATACAGTCGACATTTTGGGCTGAGACCCTTCAGCAGGTTTTCAAGTACTGATAGTCATTGATCTGAAGTGTTAACTTTGTTTCTTTCTCCACACATGCTGCCTGACTTGTCGAGTATTTATAGATTTTTTGTTCCTATTTCAGATTTCCAACATTAGTAGTTTTTGATTTTCATTGTGTGTATGTTCTCCATGTACCTGCTTTGAGTCACATTGTGTAAAATTTTTACCAAACTAAATTCTATTTTCTTTTACTTTTAAGTTTCAGTTGGATCAGCATCAACTCATTCAGGGAATGAGTTTCAGTTTATTTCCCCTTCTTCATTGTGGATTATTGATTTCAGTGTTCATAGCCATTACAAAAAAAAAGTAAGGAGAAGCATATCAGGAATTCCAGTTAGCAAATCACTGTAGCAAACAACTAAACAACTAGTCATCAAGCATTCAGTGGAGTTCCTAAGTCCAAAGAGTTTACATCAGCAAATATCAGTGATCCAATAAAGCTCGTTAGCTTCAATAAACTTAGCATTTGGTGGGAAAAAATGACATCATTATAAAAATGCATAAACATTCGAGGAAATGAAAGTAAAGAACATAGAACATAACAGTGTAGTACAAGGCCTTCAGTCTATGATGTTGTATCAACTCTTTAAGCTAATCTAAGATCAATCTAACCCTCTCCTCCTACTTGGCCCTCCATTTTTCTATCACCTATGTGCCTTATCTAAGAATTTCTTAAATATTCCTAATGTATTTGCCTCTACCATCATCCCTAGCAGGGTGTTCCAGCACACCACTGTCTGTGTAAAAAAGTTAACTCTGACACCTCCCCCCAATACTTTCCTGCAATCACCTTAAAATTATGCCCCCTTGTCTTAGCCACTTCGGTCCTGGGAAAGTGTCTCTGGCTATCCACTCAACCTATGTCTCTTATCATCTTGTACACCTCTTTCATGTCACCTCTCATCCTCCCGCATCATTCTTTATGTATAAAAATGATTCCTCATTTCATTCCCAAATGGCTGGTCTTTAATTATCAAATTCTTCTCCTGTATATCCCTCCAGAGAAAAGAGCTAATGAGGATATTTCAGATGCACTACAGTGGAAAGTTCCATCGCAGAAGAGAGCTGAAGCAGCTGAGAGAAGAGAGTGAAGTCCTAGAAGAAGCAAGGTAATAGAAAGTGACATGCTGAGTATCTTTAGTATTTTCTGTAGATCAGAATCAGAGGCCGGCTAGGCTTGAGAGACTAAAAGTCTGTTGCTTCTTATTATTTTAATGATCTCAATTACAGCACAAACTCAAGGACAGGTAAACTACATTAATGGCATCCTCTGGTTTTGGTAACATTTCGATGAATAGGTTTTTCACCAATACAATGTCATTGCATTGCATTAACTGACTTTGAATTTTGTTCGGCTCCATTACTAATTGAGTTCTGTCAGGCCAGTGGACATCCTGCCTGTTTCTCATCCAAATACCAAGTCACACTGTGAGCTCAGAGAATTCTGTTTGATTGATTTAGAAATAGTGGCAATGCAATCTACTGTTAACATTGTAAAGAAGGACAGTGCAAGATGTCAGTCACAGATAGTTGCCAACAATTAGTAGATGTCATGCTGGCTATATGCAAGATTACAAGTATACAATATTCTGCTGTGCGTGGTGCCAAAGCAAATCTTGGCATCACCTGCACACTCCACTGTGATCTTTGCTGCCATTACTAGCTTTGAATGTGGTAAGAAAAGAAAATGAGAGGACTGGAGGAAATATCATGGAAAAAAGTTTCGTCGTCGTTAGGTTGTATCTGGAATTTCCACTTGGCGGACGATTTCTCTCCACGCCGCTCTGGTATATTGGGAAATCATGTTCATGGCAGGTTACAGCAGTGGTTTGCCTTTGCCTTCTGCCGTGTGAGTTAAGGAAATCACCACCTCTTGCAGTGGATGACCAGGACGTCTAAGTCTCTTAGTGCTCCACCAACGCCTGCCTTCTTGACCATTAGACCATTAATCGGTCTCCTCCACTCCATCTGCCAGGGCCAGACTTCACATGCTGGGATAGGCAGATCCCCTACTTCACCGAGGGTCAAAGACCCGTCAGCTACCCTTACAGGTGGGGACCAAAGGTGGATGAACTGCCCTGAAATGGGCGTGGCAGGCCCCCCCCCCCCCATCAGAGGTGCTATCCCTCTCTAGACACCATATACATAGAAGTTTGGATGGTAGATAATAGTGCGAATGGAAGGCATTGGGAGAGATTGCAATAAAGGGCAGAAAGTTAGAATAAAGTACAAGGGCTGATTGATAAGTCCGTGGCCTAAGGTAGAAGGAGTCAATTTTAGAAAACCGAGCACATTCATTTTTCAACATAGTCCCCTCCTACATTTACACACTTAGTCCAGTGGTCATGGAGCATACAGATCTTGGACCTCCGGAAAGTGTCCACAGCAGGGGTGATTGATAAGTTGGTGGCCTGAGGTAGAAGCAGATGAGTTATACAGCTCTCGTTATATGCACGTGCAGTTCAACTCTTTAAGTGAAAATGCAGAAAGTTTGAAGTTATTAACTCATCTCCTTCTACCTTGGGCCACAAACTTATCAATCACCCCATGCTGTGGACCACTTCTGGAGGTCCAAGATGCCGACTTCTACAAAGAAGGGATCAGTATGCTCCACGATGCTGGACTCAGTGTGTAAATGTAAGAAAAATAAATGTGCTAGGTTTTCTAAAATTGACCCCTTCTACCTTAGGCCACGAACTTATCAATCACCCCTCGTATGCTTCTGGAATGAAATTGATAAGGGCTGGGAAGAAGGGAAAAAAATAGCAACACACACGCACAAAATGCTGGAGGAACTCAGCAGGTCAGGCAGCATTGACAGAGAAGAGTAAACTGTCGATGTTTCAGGCTAAAAAACATTAGTTAACTCACTGCCCATAACCTGCATATCTTTGGAATGTAGGACGAAGCTGGAGCACTCAGAGGAAATCCACATGGTCACGGGGAGAATGCGCCAACTCCTTACAGATACTGCATCATGGTACGCTAACAGAGTGGGGGACTGAGGGAGAACTTGGCATGGAGACTGGAATGTCAAGGAAGCAGCGAAAATTGTCATAGAGAAAGAACAGACAGGTGAGTTGTACAAAAGCAGAAGATCAATAAGGAACGAGAGAATGATCTAATGATCATTCAAAGGGTTAGGAGGCTGATCACATAAAGCCCATCACTGAGGGTGTTACAAATCAAAACCTACCCGAAGAGACATCATCCATCCTCCGTGAATCTTTTCTCACAACCGAACCAGCTGAAGACCAAGACCTTTAAGTGAATTTGGAACAAAGCTGTCAAGGTCACTTGGGCATTGCTATGTACAGTAAATAATTGTGCTACTAACATCAATTGTATATTCCAAGCAGACTCACAACACTACACATACATTATATGCATGAGAGACTAGACTAAGCCATAGAAGCATGCTACATGTGCAGGAAGAATCTAAATGCATAAAACAACACCGTTTCCATTTTAAAAAATCCATGTTCTGCTCCACATATTTGAAACTCCAAGCTCAAATTTTGATCAAATGCAGTAACAACACTGGGGCTAACTTTAAATACAATCCCTAGCTAAATAAAATGTAATTCCAAAGCCAATGCAAAAGAACTGGAAAATGCCCCTTGTATATGGGTGAGAGGTAGAATCTGGGAGGAGCAGTTGGGAATATTAGGATTAAAAAAGGGTTTAATGTCGAATTATTGCAAATGGATGATGAATGTTGGTACAGATTCAAGGGACCCAGGAGCCTGTTTTGCACTGTGTACCTCTGTGGCTATGTGTCATAACACAGTACCTGCTCTGACACATTTGCATATTGTTAGAACATCTCACTATATGTACATAATTTTGCATTATTATTGCCTTGCAGAAAAATATGTTTGCCATTAACTCTTCTGCATAGCTCTATGAATAAATGAATAATGGAGCCAAAATAATTCTCCCATTCCAGGAGTATACTGATAATGTAGCACTCACTGAAGTTACCATAAACTGCCCAAGTTATTTTTGCTGAAGCCAAGAAATTTATATTACTCTCCAAAAACGAACAATAGCAAGAGGGCTAACGGTCAGAGACAATTTAAAATGATTAAAGTTGGTGTGAATATTTTAATCTACTATTATACAATGATTTTAAGCACTAGAAAATTATGAAAACCATTGAAATAAAATTGTCTCTCTCCAGAATAGACCTTAACTCAACACTTGTGAAATCAAAGAACCAGCTCCCCAGCATTATGCTAACAGATCCCAGCGTGACTTGGTTCTGTCTTTAGTTCCAGTTGGAGCCCAGTGATAAAGCATAATGACAGGTACATTAACATCTATCTCTCAGTTTGTTCTGAATATGTAGCAGATTCACATAAACCAGTGCCTTCTTACCTTGAATGACTGAACAGGAATATTTGCCCAAGAGCCACTGACCCTTTCCAGAACAAATGGGCCCCAAATATTCAGAATCAGAATTAGGTATAAGATCACCAACATTCATCATGGTTTGTTGTTTTACAGCAACAGTACAGTACAATACATTAAAAAGTTATAAATTACAATAAGAAATATATATTTGAATATATAAAAGATTTAAAATAAATTAGTGCAAATACAGAAGAAAGATAGTGAAGTACAGTAGTGCTCATTTATTGGTTTATTATCTATTCAAAAATCTGATGGAGGAAGGAAAGAAGCCATTCCTAAAATGTCGAGTGTGCATCTTCAGGCTCCTGAACCTCCTCCATAATGGAAGCAATGAGAAGAGGGCATGGGTGATGGGGGTCCTTAATGATTGAACCCTTATTGAATGAATCAGGATGAGCTGTTGTATATTTTCAATTTCAGTCAATTCCTTGAGGAAGCACTATATTCTAAGAGGAAAAGGAGAATGTTGACTGCAATAAAGCAAAGACGATACATCTTTGTCAATAAAATTAATGATGATCAAAACTGAAGATGTGAACTTTATACATATATTTTACATATGTTACAATTGAGCATAGATATTTTACTTCACAGCCATTAATAAGACATATTCTTGCATATATTTATTTTTTTGTAACAACTATAATGCTTGTCTACAATTCTGTTACCAATGAATAAGGGAAGTGCTTACTGTAGAAAGCTGAGTGCAAATATTCAGAAAAACAGTTTGAATTGTTTTTCCAACAGGTCACACAAAACCTGAATGTTTCATAAAATGGTAACTTTATTTTTGAAAAACTAAAATCAGTGGGTTGTTATTACTGTAAATTGTAATAAACTGTTTATTCTAGATGAACAACAGTCTTCAGCAATGTTTTCTTAAGCCTTATAGTGATCACTGATAAAACATCTGGAAATAACAGTCCACATAATAAAAACTGAATGGAGTTGAGATTAATTTGAGGTGTTATCATTTTAGGGATTTTTATTCTGTTAGTGAAAGAATTACAGTTTAGAAAGCCAACTTTGAGGTTTGTTTCCTTGTCTATATATAGCTAGGGTGCTTAGACTTTTGCAGAGTACAGCATTTGTCTACGTGGAGCAGAGAGTGAATTGGTAAGTCTGGCAGGAGCAGAGGATGTTGAGAATGTAGAGGGTGGAGTGAGATGGGGTGTGGGACAGGTGGCGGAGAAGAAGTGCCAAGGGTGGGGTGGGGGAGTGCAGGGTGCAGACACACCCAGCTCTGAAATACAAGCCCATATCAGAATCAGGTTTATCAGCACTCACATAGGTCATGAAATTTGTTTTTTTTTGCAGAAGCAGTACAGTGCGATACATAAAATTACTACTGTAATGTGTAAAAGTCTTAGGCACCCTAGCTGAATATATATGTTCCTAAAACTTCTGCACGGTACTGTACTGTATATAGAAACAATATGCAACACACATAGGAAAAATAGAATGTGCAGCACAGAGAAATAGAAAACTGTAAATGGAAGACAGTGTTTAAAATATTAACATAGTGAATCACTTTACACAAAATACATAATTCTACTCAGTAACTTATAATGACCAATAATGGCTTTCTCAGTCCTTTAAGATCCTTGTATCTGACAGTTGTTGTACATCCACATTTAAAGGGAGCAAGTATGCAGAATATAGATATATATATAAATTACAACTTGAATTTATAGAGACATGCAATGGGAAAACATCTGCCTTCTCTACAGGGACTTCTCACAATGAAAGTAGATTCTGAATATAATATTAGCCTTTGTGGTAAAGATCTCAACATCCTTTCACTAATGATACTGCAGAGAGACTGCGAGAGGATCATGGTCAAAATGCATTCTGGTTTATGAACAAAGATACAGGTTTAAGCATGTTGATTAGTGATAGTGGGTCTAAACAGGTCTGTAATTAAGAAAATATGTATTCAAAGACAAAAGTAAATCCGATTTATCCAGTTCTCTTTTAAATATTTTTATTTCTATTTCAAGATTAGTTTTCATTGCTTGAGAAGAAAACTACCCTCTACAGTAGGAATTTTATCTGTACTAGATCTGCATCATGAGCAAATAGCTTGATCTGATCATGACAGTGTGCAATATGTTTGAAACCGAATGTTAAAATTGTTCCTCACTTAGTGTGAATGGTATCCAAGCTTATGAATCCTGGGCTGAGTGTGCTCTGGCTATCTAATGATTAACTACTTTCCAGCTGAACTTACACATTATATAAAGACAAGAACAAGAGAACATAGAGTAAATTTACAAGCTTTATTGGACAAATCTCCTAATTAGAAATTTGAGACTTACAGTACTGTGCAAAAATCTTAGGCGCACATACGTACATAGCTAGGGTGCCTAAGACTTGCACAATACTGTATTTGTCAACATGGAGTGGAGAGGGCAGGAGCAAAGGATGTTGGGAATGGCAAGGGTGAAGCGCTGTGGGAGGGTGTGGGGCGGGTGGCAGAGAAGGAGTACCAGGAGCGAAGGTTGGCACAGATGCTGAGACACCCAGCCTTGAGGTAACAGGCAAGGTTATCTGATACCAAACAATTAGCTTATTGATCATTACAGTATGTCTCTCTGGTGTTCCCTGCTCACTAGGCTCTCCCTTTCTCTTTTCTACAACTACGACTCCCTTCTCTCTGCCCTTTCCCCACTCTCAGTCCACAATAGAGGTCCACATCAGAATCAGGCTTATCATCATTCAGATATGTCATGATATTTGTTAAATTTTGCAGCAGCACTACAGTGCAATACATAAAGTTACTACAGTGCTGTGCAAAAGCCTTAGGCACACTAGCTATATATGTACCTAAGACTTTTGCACAGTAGTGTAGGAACATTAATAAAACATTTAAGAAACCAGGTTGTGACAGGGCTAACATTACACCTGTCCTCACTGCTGAGGGGAGTGGAGCAGGTGCTTTCATTTCATCACCTTCTTGTTAGCACATGAATTGGTTGTGCAGGAAAAGGAAAAAAATCTACTGGTTGATGAAATAATTGAAGCTGCACCACCAGTGATAATAAAAGGGCCTAATTCAATTGAACTAGCTTCTTCACGGGTTTAACATGTTGGGAGCAGATGTGTTACCAAGGATGCAAAACTTAGTTAACATGTAATTTCAGAAGTTCAGATATAAAATGGGGTCTGAGAAAGTTTGTGTGTATGTGTGAGAGGGGGGACATGCTAGGGTTAAAGCTGTGTAAGGTGCAGAATACAGAGTTCCTATGGGAGCAAAATAATTGTCACATTTTATACCATGCCTTCAGTAGAATTCAGATCATACTATTTGTATTGTTTCTATTAATATAGTTTTATTTACAGTGTTCGGTTGGCTTTTACTACACTATTTTAAAATATTTCAGATCGTACTGCTCCATTGTTCCCTCACCCAGTCACATTTAGGCAATATCTAAAATATTAGTAAGAGATGCTACCTACAATATCTGTCATTCTGACTTGTAGATAATCTTATAAACATTTTTACTCCAGGCAGTTTCTGACATTGAGAACTGCATTGGATAACAGCAACATCAGAAAAAGCAACATACATTTTCAATGAAAACACAAAATGCTGGCAGAACTCAGCAGGCCAGACAGCATCTAAGGGAGGAGGTATAGATGCTGTCTGGCCTGCTGAGTTCTGCCAGCATTTTGTGCTTTTATTTATTTCCAGCATCTGCAGATTCACTCGTGATACATTTTCAATGCATCAATCCTCGAGTTGTAGACATTCAGTAACACTGCTGAATATACTTTGTTCATCTACATTGGATCTCATAAAATAATAACATATTTCAGTGGTTAGCATAATGCTATTACAGCTCGGGGTGTCAGAGTTCAGAGTTCAATTCTGGCATCCTCTGTAAGGAGTCTGCACGCTTTCCTCATAGAATGTGTGGGTTTTCTCTGAGTCCCCAGTTTCCTCCCATAGTCCAAAGATATACTGGATAGGTTAATTGGCTATTGTAAATTATCCTGCAATTAAGTTAGGGTTAAATTGGGCTTGACGGGCGTTGCTTGGCAGTGCAGCTCAAAGAGCCTATTCTCTGTTATATCACTAAATTTTAAAAAATTAAATTTAATATCCAAAATAATTCTCACGTGACACTCAGCTAAATCAATGATCCCACCAGAAAAAAAATCTCGTGCATCACTGGAAATAGGAAGACTAGCTCATGAATCTGTCAACTAGCAGAAAACCAATGCAGAGGAAGACAGTAATGTTAGAGACGTTTCAAACTAAGTCTGCGTGAAAATGTAATGCACAAGACAAACAGCACATACCACACAATACAGGAGGACCACTGCATACCCTCTCAAGCCCTCTTCCAAATTTATTTTGTTGAGGTATCATCAAAAAATTCTGATCTCAGCAAATCTCCGTATTAAGATACAACACAGATATCATCCCTGTTACATATATAACTTCTAGGGTTCCACGTCTCAAGACGTTATGTTCAGTTCTGTCATTGTCATGCTGATATTCCAGCACCCTTGGGACTTGATTCCAACCCAACAGATTTTCCCAACTATTGGAAGTTACTCCTATAAAAACCAAACACATTTTTCCACGTTACACAGTAATATGATAAATTTTCAGTGAACTCTGTATTCTAAAGGGAACAGGAAAAATACAAGCACTCCAACCCCTGGCTTTGGTCACACCCTTACTCATGCCTTCAGTACCGACCCAAACCCCACCTCAGCTGGACCACGTCTGACAGCACGCCTTACTTGAACTCTAAAACCCTGCATCAAATTCTGAATTAATGAGAGAGCCAAATGCCAGGCCATCAGGATTTTCAAGCATTTAGATACCAGTGTCTGGGAGGTTTATTCAGGATGGATGTTGGGACTGCATAGAAGTTACTGTATGTGTGGATCAATTGATATCATTGACACCTCTACGTCACTAGATTGCCCCCACAGCCTAATTTGTAATTTCAATATAGTGTCTCAAAGCAGAGTTCAGCTTCCTTTCGATTCCTTTGAAATAAAAGAAGAAAGATATTAGTAACTCAAGTAATTTTGCTTAATTTTCAACTACAGCTCCAATTCAATTTCTACCTACAGCTACAAATCTGATCCAGTTCAACTCAGACTTCTTTAACTGATTCTTCACTAATAAATCACACTCAAGATTACATGAAATTCATACTAATACTGATCAGCAATTAACAATTAGCAGAGCTGTTTCCATAATTCTTTATATTTTATTTTATTTATTTAGTGATACAGTGAGATGTAGGCCCTCCCAGCCCTTCGAGTGTGCCACTAACAACCCCCAATTTAACCTTAACTCGAACATTAGCCTAATCACAGGACAATTTACAATGACCAATTGACCTACTATCGAGGACATCTTTGCAGTGTGGGTGGAAATCAGAGCACCCAAAGAAAACCCATGCATTCCATGAGGAGGACGTACCAACTCGTTACAGAGGATGCCAGGACTGAACTCCAAACTCTGATGTCCCAAACTGTATTTACCATTACACTGCCTTCTTAACCACTCAGTCTTTAGCTGCCGTAGAACCCGACACTTCGATGAGACATGAAAGGGCATCAAGGTCACCAGGCACTGGTTGCAATCCAGCCCATGGAGAAGTTCCAAAGATCACTTGAAACACCTTTCTTTTATACTGTTGAGAGTCCCACTTGTCTCCCCTACAAATCAATAACAACTCCATATATGGCAAGACCCCCAAATGCAATTTACTGGAAACTACCACATGATTTCCAATGAATCGCCTCAGACGGGCCTATCTGAGCGACCAAAGCCTAAAACTAAACTTGACACCCATCTTGTCAACATATTCAGGCATTTTATTGCTGTTACAACAGGGAAATTACAAAGTTTGTTTCATCTTTCCACATATGGTATTGAAGGAATGCTGCAATCCTGAGAATTAGTGTTTTTTTAGATATTTAGAATATGGTAACAAACTGCTGTATCACATGGATATAAAAGGTTAATTAGTACTGTTCCAAAATGTTGCAGGGAAATTATCTTCATTATCCAGGCTAACTCTTACCACTTCCCTGCCCATCAAGGATACCAAACGGAACACATTGTTATGCTTACTTTGTGCAAATCAGTTGTAGAGATTCATACATTAAGGAAGATGGGAGAAGGATTTATTGGTTCTTAACAGTAAAGGCTTATGTTCCAAATGGGCTATTTTTTTTTTTTTTACCTTGCATATTCTAAGTAAAGGAACTTCTAAATATTGCAATAGCAGGGTGTCAGTCCCAGCACGATATTGTACCAAAACTGCATTATTCATTTCTGTGGATATTAAAATGGAAAAGTTATCAAGCATTGCACCAGGCCATATCTAATGGGAGTTTCATGCTCAAGTGCAGGGGAACTCAGAAAGGCATTATCAGCAGCTCAAACAGTTAGGTCTGGAGTCATTGTCACACTGCACATAAAAATACTTGCAAGTGACAACTTACTGACAGCAATTTGGCAATGATTTACTGAAAATACAATAACAATAATAATGAAGGATAACTTGAAAACCTATAGACTTTACATGACACACATATGAAGAGAAATGGAATGAAGGTTACTTATTTCCACAGCAAATGCAAGTTAAATCTGAGATTAAAACAGGAAAACAGGAAGCAGTCTATTGGTAAACAACTTGCAAAGAGATAAACATGTTTAATGACAAACAAGAAGTGAATGATTCAGCTCATTGGCCTTTTATTAGTTGGGGAATGTTAAAGAGTTAACCATTTATAAGCAGGTGCGGAACCAGGAGAAGATAGGGTTGTGGGTGTGGTTTGATAGGGAGTGGTGGCATTTGCAGCAGTGGAATATTGGTGAAGGGAGAAGACTAAATCTTCCCTATGTCCTGGTCCAGTTATATTCCTCCTAGCACCCAAAAAGCATTGTTGCTGTATATTCTAAAACTTCATGTGACAGGAATTCCATCTTGCCTTCATTCTATGTACTATGTACTATGTACTACATTCAAGGTGGGTTTGTTTTTGTGCGTCCACAAAATTTTACTCAAATCAATTTGTGTTCCCAGCCAGGCCCCCTATCTACTATCCTGCACCCCCTCCCACCACTTGTCAACCAGCATTCCGTCTCCACTCCCTGCTTCCATCTCTATTCTGTCTCAGTCTAGATTTAACGAAGATTTTCTTATTCCAACTTACTTTCCAAGCATATTATATACACTATGTACTCAACTTCAATCTCTTCATGAACTCAGTGGGACCATTCCTGGGCTGCTTGTCCAGCACCCAGTCTTCAGTGAAGGACAGTTTCATCTACAGAAACACTGGAAAGGAGAAAGTTATTGATCAGGACTTTCCTCTCAGTTACAATGGTTCTATGGGAGCAGTTGGATGAAAAACAATCAAATACTAACGCAATTATGGGATCTTAAACAAAAATACTGTTCCCCACAATTTAAGTTTCTACAATGTTTTGTATAAAATTCTGTGGTCAAAACCAATGATCTGAAAGAGCTGATCGAACCACAAACCAAGTCAAGCACCATTGTGAGTTTCTGCTGTCTCCAATGCTTCAAGGATGCTTTTAAATTTAATTTAGTTCTTTCAAGTACAGAAAAACACTAAGAGGCACTTTTTAAAATCTCTTGTATGATTTTAATTTCCAAAGTAATACTAAAACACAACCATCAAGTAGTCTAATTGATTTTAATTTGTAATATACATTTATATGAGGACTTCAGTTTGGAACGATACTATTACTGTGCTAGTGACCCAGGTTCAATTCTGCTACTGTCTGTCAGGATTTTGTTCATTATCTGGGTTCATTCTCATGTGGGTTTCCTCTGGGTGAACCAGAGACCTCAGTGGTGACAGGCTATTCATTAGACTCATAGCCTGAGGGAAGAAGCTGTTACCCAATCTGGCAGTCTTAGTCCTGATGTTCCTGTACCTCCTTCCTGATGGCAGCGGGTCAAAGAGATTGAGGGATAGGTGGTAGGGATTCAGAGCAATGTGTCAGGCCCTTTGTATACAGTGGTCCCAGCAAGTATCACAAATGGGGTGGGGGGGAGACCCCAGTCATCCTCTTTACTATCCTCTGCAGTGTTTTGCGGTCTGATGCCTTGCATCTTTCGTACCACACAGTGACGCAGCCAGACAGGACACTCTCGATGGTGTTCCTGTAGAAAGTTGTTTGAATGGGGGTGGGGAGCCTCGCAGCTTACATACTGTCATGTTGTTCGTTGTCAAAGACAAACTTGTATGAGTAAAAATTCTAGAACTACTTGACACACATACCAATCTCCTTGAAAAGTGTAGATGCTGCTGTGCCTTCTTGACTAAGGAGAAGGTGTTGTGGGTCAAGGTTAGATCATCCATTATGTGTATAACATGGAACTCTGTGCTTTTCGTTCTCTCCATGGCAGAGTCTTTGATGTGTAATGGATAGTGGTTGACTTACGCTTTCCTGAAATCCATAATCATCTCTTTCATCTTGTCCACACTGAAACTCAGATTGTTCTCCTGACAACATTTGACAAGCCTCTCTCCCTCCTCTCTGTATGCTGACTTCTCATTGTTGCTGATGCCAACCATTTCTGTATCATCAGCGAGCTTGGTGATACGATTTGAATTGAATGTGTTGGTGTATTGGTAAGTCAGCAGCAGGCTGAGCACACAGCCCTGGGGGGCACCAGTGCTCAGCGTGATGGAGCTTGAGTTGTTGCTGTCGACTTTGACTGACTTGTATCTTTCCGTCAAGAAGTCCAAGATCCAGAGTCCCAAAGAGGGCTGTTTATCCACCAGCTCCTGAAGGATGATCATATTAAACACCAAACTGGTCTATGAACAACAACCTAACGTATGAGGTATCATTCTTTAAGTGGAACAAGGAGTGGAGGGCCGAGGCTACTGCATCATCTGTGGACCAGTTTCAGAGGTAGGCAAACGGAAAGGCATCCAATGTGGCTGGGAGGTGGGATTTCCTATGATCCATTACCAGCTGATCAAAGCACTTCATTACTGCTGAAGTCAGTATCACTGGTCTGTAATGTTTAGGCCGGTTACCATTGCTCTCTTTGGCACCAGAATGATGGTGACTGTCTTGAACCCTACAGGATCAGTAGACAGTTTCAAAGAGATGTTAAAGATATCCGTTAAGACTTCTGTTAGCTGGCCCATGCAGTTCTCAGCACCTAACCAGGTATGCGTGGTTATACCCTGGCTAGGATCCTCTGTACCTCAGCTGTTACCAAACAGAGTGCCCATTCTTTGGGGGAGAGAGGGCTTTCCTCAACATCACATCTTTCATTGCATCAAATCATACATAGAAGGCATTCAGCCGATGAGGAAAGGAGGTGTCACTGCTGTCAACATGCAGGGTGGACCTGAATGGTTTGTATACCTTGCCATATGTGCTATATGTCCTTGGTGTCACAAAGGTGTCTATGAATTTTTTGATGAGTACTGAGCAGAGAAGAGAGTGTGCTTCATTATAGTGGAAAGAAAAGCTCAAAGCATTTAAATTAGATGATCACCGAGAAAGCAAATAATTCACTTGGTGAAAACATCTTGAATCAGAGAGGAATGAAGTTATGGAACATGGTACCACAGGAAGTACCTAAGCTAACCATTATAGAAAATTTTAAGAGCAGTAGAAAAGGGAAAATAGAAAGGGTTATAAGACCATAAGATATAGGAGCAGAACTAGGCCATATGGCCCATCGAGTCTGCTCTGCTGTCATCCCTGCCAGTGTTCTTTTCCAACCAATTCTGGCCAACTCCTCTCTCATGCCTCTGTCATTTAAGAATAACAGGTAGGCCATTTAGAACGGAGTTGAGGAAAAACTTTTTCACCCAAAGAGTTGTGGATCTATGGAATGCTCTGCCTCAGAAGACAGTGGAGACCAATTCTCTGGATGCTTTCAAGAAAGAGTTAGAAAGAGCTCTTATAGATAGCAGAGTCAAGGGATACGGAGAGAAGGCAGGAACAGGGTACTGATTGTGGATGATCAGCCATGATCACATTGAATGGTGGTGCTGGCTCAAAGGGCCAAATGGCCTACTCCTGCACCTATTCTTTAATTCCCTATACTCCAGTGTAATACTGATACATCTTACTTTTTTCCCCTCAGGAAGAAACTAGGCATGAAAAGGTGGGAGGAGGTTTGAATGACTAATTTGCTTACAATTGACTGAACTAATGTGTAATGAAATTTATAGTCATTTTGTTTAAGTATACTAAATGGCCACTTTATTAGGTACCCCGAATTCTTGTTCATTGATGCAAATATCTCATCAGACAATCATGTGGTAGCAAGTCAATGCATGCAGACATGGTCAAGAGGTTCAGTTGTTATTCAGACCAGACATCAGAATGGGGAAGAAATGTGATCTAAGTGACTTTGACCATATAATGATTGTTGGTGTCAGATGGGGTGGTTTGGTGAAACTACAGATCTCCTGGGATTTTCACACACAACGGTCACCAGAGTTTACAGAGAAAGGTGTGAAAAACAAAAAAAAATCCCATGAGCAGCAGTTCTGTGGGCGAAAACATATTGTTAATGTGAGAGGTCAGAGGAAAATGGCTAGACTGATTCAAGCCGACAGGAAGATGACAGTATCTCAAATAACTACATGTCACAACTGTGGTGTGCAGAAGAGCTTTTCTGAACATACAGCATGTCAAAACTTGAAGCAGTATGAGCATTCCTTATCATAATATAGCAGTGGTCTAGTGTGTTGGGATCTCTGGGGCTATAGGTTATATGCTGATGATAATATTGAAGACTCCCTCTATGATTTGAAATGAGTCGAGGTGGACTGTTTCTCGCTTGGTGATGGCTGCATGCAAGTGTCTCAAACAACAGCAAGAAATGGATTTAAAAAAGCAAAGAAAACATGAGAGAGTTAGAAAAATGAGGATGACAATCGGAGATAGGATTGGGTTTAGGATGCTGGTGGAGGAAAGGGAGCTGATGAAGTTATATCAGCTTTGGAGGAATTGTCAGAACACAAGCTGTGTTCAAAGGGACAGTTTTTTCATCAAAATTTCCTTCACTGTCACCAATTATTCTCTGATTATTCTTTTACTTTTAATATGTTGATAAAACTCACAATCTTTATTGAGACTTTTTCCTCTTCCTGTATTCTTTTTCTGTACTTCATTTGATTTTCTTTCATTTGATCCTAAAAATTACCTTTTCCTGCACAATTTAATTTTGTATAATAATCCTCCTCCTGAACAACTTTTATATTAATCCTAATTATGTTTTGTTATCTAAATGACCTTTGCCTTAACATTATCTGTATGCTCCAGATTATTCCACTGGTTCAAATTTTATATGTTAATTGATTTGGATAGACTTTCAGATGTACTGGGAGACAAAAGAAATCTCCCTTGTAAACATTTGGTGTAATTAAATTGCTTTCGATAATGGTAACGGATTATAAAATGATTCTATTATGAAGTACTCAGAAAGCAGACATTCTGTTTCTTAATTGATAGAGGAAGTTCAAAGTTCAAAGTACATTTATTATCAAAGTATGTATACGATACACAGTCTTGAGATTCAACTCTTTACAGGCAGCCACAAAACAAAGAAACCCAATAGAAGTCATTGAAAAAGGAAGACTATCAAACACCTAATGTGCTGAGAAAATTAAACAAATCGCACAAACAACAAAAGTAAGCCTATAATATTCAGAACTGAGTTCACAAATGTGAGTGTCCGGCCACAAAGTCAGTCATCACTGAAGTCAGCCTGATGCAGATCACAGTCTCAGTTCAGCAGGGAGACGGATAACCCTCATCAGGCAGGGAGCTGAACACCAGCCTATCCCCCTCCTCCAACCCCGACACCCTGACCTTTTCAATCTGATTTCATCAGTAACAATGTCAGTGTCAGCACCAGTATCTGACTTGTGAGAATGATATTCAGTGAACTACAAAACTTGCCAAGTGCTCTACATACATCCTAGCTGGCATTCCTGTCCCTTCAAGTATCTAATCAGAGGGGAAAATAACCTTGAGATTACCTGGCATTCAGTCATATCTCGCAATTAAATATTATTATCATATAAATACTGTTGCAAAGAAAGCACGACAGCGCCTCTACTTCCCCAGGAGTCTGCGGAGGTTTGGCATGTCATCAGAAGCCTTGGAAAACTTCTATGGATGTGAGGTGGAAAGTGCACTGACTGGCTGCATTACGGCCTGTTATGGGAACGCCAATGCCTTTGAGTCGTAAATCCTACAAAAAACAGTGGATTCAGCTCAGTACACCATGGGTAAAACCCTCCCCACCATTGAGCATATCTACATGAACTGTTGCTGTAGAAAAGCAGCATCCATCATCAAAGATCCTCACCACCCGGGCCATGCTCTTTTCTCACCGCTGCCATCAGGTAGAAGGTACAGGTGCCTCAGGACTCGGACTACCAGGTTCAAGAGCAGTTACTACCCTTCAAATATCAGACTCTTGAACAAAAGCGGATAGCTACACTCATTTAGAGACTCTGTTACATTGTTATTTCATGCTCATTATTTATTGCTATTTATTTATATTTGCATTTGTGCAGTTTGTATACAGTTAACAGTTCCTGATGTTTACAGTTACCGCTCTATAGATTTGCTAAGTATGCCCACAGAAAAAGAATCTCAGGGTTGTATGTAGTGACATGTATGCACTCTGATAATAAATTTTACTTTGAATTTTGAACTTTGAACTTTAATGTTCTGAAGTCCCACTAGAAAGAGTTCTGGTGTATTATGGAAATGGTTGTGCCAACGTGTGACAGAATTGCCAGTAATCCCTTCTCCTCTTGTTCTTTAACAGACAGTTTTCCTCTGTTTTTCATCGTGCACTATTCCCTCCACCTCTTTCTCTAATTACCACCAGTTAATTCTCTTTTTCCTCTTCTGTTCTTTCCTCTTCCTCACTTCCTCTGATTGTTGTCACTTGCCATCCATCACACTCCTGCCATCTCTTTCCCTTCCCAGTCATTTCCAGTTATTTTGTTTCCTTCCCTTTTAACTTTCCACCACATCTTAGCTTTTTACAACCATTTTTCCTTACTGTTACTTCCCTGTGCCTATCACAAAGGCTTCAACTCCTTCTGCACATTATTGTTCAAAACAAACCAAGCATGAAGTACCTTACAGATGCACTGGGAATTAAAACAATCTTTAAATATATATAATTTAATGTAAGATTAAATTATGTGATTTAATGGTTCTACACAAGTCTGCCTAACCAGTTCGGGACTTTGTTCTTTGCACATAAAAGTTTGTACCCCATAAATCAAAGATTATTTTGCCATGTCTCTTTTTTTTATGTCTAAACTTTCAATTAAATGATCCTTCAAATTCCACTCCAATTCTCTGGAGCTCATATGCTGAGCTGTCACGGTTGTATTTCACTTTGCATTGAGCAAGCATAAAGCAGGACTGACAGCATCCTTGGAGAGAAATGTACAACTTGAACTATGCTGACTTCCCAGCTGAATAGCAACCACCAGGAAAATGTGGAGAAGAAGGGAAGTGGAAAGGAAGAAAAAACAGGAAAGGGAGAAATTGTTTTTACCTGATTACATTCACATCTGTTGCTATACTTGTTATTAAATCTACTTCAGTTTTAAATCTTGTTTTGCCCTTTCTTTGTTTGAAAGGATAAAAGTCTTGATACTGTTTGCAAGCAGTCTTTTATAATCTGTGCCAAATTGTTTTTCTTCTATCAAAGTAACAGCTAGCATTTAATTGTTTCCCAAATCAATTAAAGTTATGCCTGTTCTCTGCTTTCTTGAAACCCCGATCTATTTATTAGTTTCAGCAATGCAATAGAATTATTCCTTATCTTCCATTCACAAACCATAATTACCAGATTTTTTTCCTTGGTCTAATTGCAGTCCAATTAATATATGTTAAAGAGGAACTAAGTTGTCATGATCTGAGGATTGTCTGTGCATTATAATTACCATAATTTCCCAAAGAAGACTTTGCATTAGTAGCTTAACATTTCATTTCAAAAATCAGTCAAGAGGAAAGAAGTGATGGCTTGAAACTAACTATTCAATATACATTTAGTACTGATGTACCAAGGGCACTGTTTTGAACAAATATAATTAAATCATAAAAGTTGCATAATACTGGGCTAGAATTTTCCAAAAACTTCTCTGTATCTTTGGCAGAAGATATACAAAAACACAGAGAAATGGTTTAAACAGGAATTCACACTGTTTCAAAAAAGTTTCCACAGACATTTCACCGCAGGTCGAAAGAACCAGAGATAAGTTCCAGGCATATGTATAAAAATGAAGTCTCAGGATGCATTCTGTAAATTATTGTGTAGCACGAACATAGCCTGGAAATCATAAATAACCAATACAGTGAGCAATTTAGGAAAAGACAAAGCAAATAGTAAAACTTCTGTAATGGGATAGTTAAGAAAACAAGAATTCTGCTAAATTAAATCATACTAGAAACCAGCTAAATATTTGAGTAATTAAAAGGATCAATGAAAACAAGGAAAAGAACATGTATTCTATAAATCTGATAGATGTAGAAATAAAGATTGTATAGATCTCAGTATGCTGTATAGGACAAGATCATAGCAGGTATAAACTTTTCACGCTCATTGTTGATCCTATGAGGGCATTTGCCTGTTGCAATATGTTAAACTGGATCAAGTTGGTGGTTTGCATACATGGCTATTCTATGAGGGCAGATTTTACTTTGATGGATTAGATTGTATAATTCTTATTTTCTTTTGCAACTGAATATTTACGCCAGCTTGTGTTTTTAAAATGACTACCTATACACATATAACTGTTCAGTATGTTGCGTGTAGTCATAGTATATATGTGCAATTGCTCAATGTGTCCTCTAATGGTTATAGTTCTGTCTCTTTGTGCAAGTTTTGTGGTATCACATTATTTGAATAGAGGCAGTATGATTTGTTAACTCTTATCTACAAAGTTGAATGGAATGTTTCTTATCAATGGGGTATGAGAAGGGCAGAACATGTTGCCCCCCCCCCCCATCTTTAATCTTTCCTGTTCTTCATTTTTAGCTACAAGGCTTTTGCAGCTCTACATGTCCAATTCTTTTTGTTCTAATAACACTCAATAAACCAATCATAAACAAGTTTTTATAAACACAAGAAAATCTGCAGATGCTGGAAGTCCAAAGCAACACACTCAAAATGCTGGAGGAACTCAGCAGGCTTGGCAGCATCTATGGAAAGGAGGATGTTTTGGGCCAAGGCCTTTCATCCGGACTGGAAAGGAAGGGGAGAAGTCAGAATAGGAAGGAAGGGTGAGGGGAGGAAGAAGTACAGGGTGACAGGTGATGGGTGAAACCAGGAGAGGGGGAGGGCTGAAGTAAAGAGTTGATAAGTGAAAGAGATAAAGGGCTGTAGAAGGGGAATCTGAGAGAAGAGGACAGAAGACCATGGAAGAAAGGAAGGGGGAGGAGCAACAGAGGTAGGTGATGGGCAGGTAAGAAGAGAAGGTGTAAGGGAGAAACAAGAATGGGGAATGGTGAAAGAGAGGAAGGGGGGCAATTACCAGAAGTTCGAGAAATCAATCTTCATGCCATCAGGTTGGAGGCTACTCAAACCGAATATAAGGTGTTGTTCCTCCAACCTGGGTGTGACCTCATTGTGACAGTAGAGGGGGCCATGGACTGACATGTCAGAAGGGAATGGGAAGTAAAATTGAAACGGGTGGCCCCCAGGAAATCCTGTCTTTTGCAAAGGTGCTCGATGAAGCAGTCTCCAAAATTACATTGGGTCACACTGATATACAGGGCACCTCACCTGAAAGGACTGTATGGTAATGAGGAGGGGAGATGTAGGGGCAGGTGTAGAACTTGTTCCACTTGCAAGAATAAGTACCAGGAGGGAGATTAGTTGGGAGGGACAAGTAGAGAAGGGAGTCGCATAGTTGATACTTTAGGGAACAGTCTAGGCCTGAAACATCAACTGTTCATTCCTCTCCATAGATGCTGCCTGACCTGCTGAGTTCCTGCAGCATTTTGTGTGTTACACCTAGGTTTCAAACATCTGCAGAATCTCCTGTGTTTTAAAATGGCTGTAATTGGTTTAAAAAAAAAGTCAAAAGTAAGCAATTCAATGCTTAAGTAATTAATTAGGATTGTACACTGCTTTTAATTAAAAACAAGTATATAATCAAACTAAGAAAGTATAAGAAAGCTAAACATCTTCCTAATAATAGTCAACAGCCCAATTTAAATAAATAAGGAATGCGTATAAGCAGGGCCAAAAACAAATTGCATCCAACTTAGCTCAGTCCTCTCTGGCAGACTGGGAGCTCAATTGCTTCAGTATCTGGCACGGAACATGTCTACAGCTTCTGTATTGCTGCAGACAGACAGAGAAGTTAAATCTGTGCTGCATCAGCTACAATGACGCATAATCCAGTCCACCACATGCAATATGACAGCATGAGGCCAAGCCCTGACCTCGCTTGTGGACTAGGTTAAGAAATTATAAATTGGTTCATTCACCATTACATCGCAATATTTGCAAACATTGTGCATCCAGCCTTTTTTTAACCATGTAACAATTACAGCACGGAAACAGGCCATCTCGGCCATTCTAGTCCGTGCCGAACACTAACTCTCACCTAGTCCCACCGATCAGCACTCAGCCCATAACCCTGCATTCCTTTCCTGTCCATATAGCTATCCAATTTTTTTTTAAATGACAAAATCGAACCTGCTTCTACCACTTCTACCGGAAGCTCATTCCACACAGCTACCACTCTCTGAGTAAAGAAGTTCCCCCTCATGTTACCCCTAAACTTTTGCCCCTTAACTCTCAACTCATGTCCTCTTGTTTGAATCTCCCCTACTCTCAATGGAAAAAGCCTATCAATGTCAACTCTATCTATCCCCCTCATAATTTTAAATACCTCTATCAAGTCCCCCCTCAACCTTCTATGCTCCAAAGAATAAAGACCTAACTTGTTCAACCTTTCTCTGTAACTTAGGTGCTGAAACGAAGGTAACATTCTGGTAAATCTCCTCTGTACTCTCTCTATTTTGTTGACATCTTTCCTATAATTCGGTGACCAGAACTGTACACAATACTCCAAATTTAGCCTCACCACTGCCTTGTGCAATTTCAACATTACATCCCAACTCCTATACTCAATGCTCTGGTATATAAAGGTCAGCATACCAAAAGCTTTCTTCACCACCCTATCCACATGAAATTCCACCTTCAGGGAACTATGCACCATTATCCCTAGATCACTCTGTTCTACTGCATTCCTCAATGCCCTACCATTTACCATGTATGTCCTATTTTGATTATTCCTACCAAAATGTAGCACCTCACACTTATCAGCATTAAACTCCATCTGCCATCGTTCAACCCACTCTTCTAACTGGCCTAAATCTCTCTGGAAGCTTTGAAAACCTACTTCATTATCCACAACGCCACCTACCTTAGTATCATGTCCTCAATACTCCTCAGACAGGATGAAGAGGTCAATACTCCCCAATGCCATTAGGCTTTACAATTCAACCGCCAGGACTTAAGAACTTTTTAAAAGCTATTATTAATGCTTTTTGAGATAGTGATTTAGATGCATATCATATTTTTTACTGAGTTAAGTATTGTATGTAATTAGTTTTGCTACAACAAGTGTATGGGACATTGGAAAAAAAGTTGAATTTCCCCATGGGGATGAATAAAGTATCTATCTATCTATCTATCTATCTATCTATCTATCTATCATCTGCCTACTCACTAATCCAATTGACCACCCCATCATCCAGATCATTAATGTATATGACAAACAACATTGGACCCAATACAGATCCCTGAGGCACACCACTAGTCACCGGCCTCCAACCTGACAAACAGTTATCCACCACTACGCTCTGGCATCTCCCATCCAGCCACTGTTGAATCCATTTTACTACTTAAATATTAATACCTAACGATTGAACCTTCCTAACTAACCTTCCATGTGGAACCTTGTCAAAGGCCTTACTGAAGTCCATATAGACAACATCCACTGCTTTACCCTCGTCAACTTTCCTAGTAACCTCTTCAAAAAATTCAATAAGATTTGTCAAACATGACCTTCCACACACAAATCCATGTTGACTGTTCCTAAACAGACACTGTCTATCCAGATAATTCTATATACCATCTGTAAGAATACTTTCCAGTAATTTACCCACCACTGACGTCAAACTTACAGGCCGATAATTGCTAGGTTTACTCCTAGAACCCTTTTTAAACAATGGAACCACATGAGCAATACGCCAATTCTCTGGCACCATCCCCGTTTCTAATGACATTTGAAATATTTCTGTCAGAGCCCCTGCTATTTCTACACTAACTTCCCTCAAGGTCCTAGGGAACATCCTGTCAGGACTTGGAGACTTATCCACTTCTATATTCTTTAAAAGTACTTCCTCTTCTTTAATCATCATAGTTTCCATAACTACCCTACTTGTTTCCCTTACCTTACACAATTCAATATCCTTCTCCTTAGTGAATTCTGAAGAAAATAAATTGTTCAAAATCTCCCCCATCTCTTTTGGCTCCACACATAGCTGTGCACTCTGATTTTCTAAGGGACCAATTTAATCCCTCACTATCCTTTTGCTATTAATATAACTGTGGAAACCCTTCGGATTTATTTTCACGTTACTTGCCAAAGGAACCTCATATCTTCTTTTAGCTTTTCTAATTTCTTTCTTAAGATTCTTTTTACATTCTTTATATTCCTCAAGCACGTCACTCACTCCATCCTGCCTATATTTATTGTAGATCTCTCTCCTTTTCCGAACCAAGTTTCCAATATCCCTTGAAAACCATGGCTCTTTCAAACATTTAACTTTTTCTTTCAACCTAACAGGAACATAAAGATTCTGTACCCTCAAAATTTCACCTTTAAATGACCTCCGTTTCTCTATTACATCCTTCCCATAATACAAATTGTCCCAATGCACTCTTCCTAAATCCTTTCACATCTCGTCAAAGTTAGTCTTTCTCCAATCAAAAATCTCAACCCTGAGTCCAGTCCTATCCTTCTCCATAATTATATTAAAACTAATGGCATTGTGATCACTGGACCTGAAGTGCTCCCCAACACATACTTCCGTCACCTGACCTACCTCATTCCCTAACAGGAGATCCAACACTGCCCCTTCTCTAGTTGGTACCTCTATGTATTTTTCCAAAATCTATCTAGCACACATTTTATGAACTCCAAACCATCCAGCCCTTTTACAGAATGGGCTTCCCAGTCTATGTGTGGAAAATCACAATCACAACCTTGTGCTTACTACATATATCTGCTATCTCCTTACAAATTTGCTCCTCCAATTCTTGCTCCCTATTAGGTGGTCTATAATACACCCCTATAAGTGTTACCACACCTTTCCCATTCCTCAATTCCATCCAAATAGCCTCCCTAGATGAGCCCTCTAATCTATCTTGCCAAAGCACCACCGTAATATCTTCTCTGACAAACAATGCAACACCTCCCCCCTTGCCCCTCCGATTCTATCACACCTGAAGCAATGAAATCCAGGAATATTTAGTTGCCAATCACACCCCTCCTGCAACCATGTTTCACTAATAGCTACAATATCATATTTTCAGGTATTAATCCATGCTCTAAGCTCATCCACCTTTCTTACAATGCTCCTAGAGAGATTTATTTGTCACATTTACGTATATCCAAACATTCAGTGAAATGCATCATATGTGGCAACAAACAAAACATTCGGAGGATGTCCTCAGGAGCTCGCAAGTGTTACCATGCTTCTGGCACCAAATTAGCGTGTCCACAACTTTCTAATCCTTACTAACCCGTGGAATGTGAGAGGAAAATAGAGCACCCAGAGGAAACCCATGTGGTCACGGGGAGAACATACAAACTCCTTACAGAGAGCAGCAGGAATTGAATCCTGATGCTAGACTCTGTACTACTAAAACACAATCATATCATTTAAAATAATCTAATTATTTGTGAAGATTTAAAAATATAACTCATGTTAATTCCACAATAATCACATGATTAATTAATGCCTATTTATTTTGAAACTACTATACTGTGTTCCATGATATTCTTCTCCCACAATGAGATTTAAATTTTAATTTTATTTCTGATCAAGCTTAAAAAAGAGAAAAGAACACTTCATCCTTTATTGATGTAATGTGAAAATGATCCGTTTCACAATTTGACTGTGGTTCCGATCAGTTTATAATATAAGTCAACATTGCATGTTCATGTTGATTAAGTCTTTGTTAATAAACCTGATCCTGGTGCCAAATGTATCTTGAAAGCATCCTTGAAAAAGTGTAACAACACCAAGGGAATCCCTGGCACAAGACCACTCAAAATGGAGAGAGATCATTAGGGGTGGCATTGAGAACCTTGAAACTTATCATTGACAATGAATGGAAGTCCAGTGTAAACAGCAAAAGCAGTATACTATCTCCCAGCCTGGCTATTCTGTTCCACCAGAGACTGCAGTTTCTTCATTAGCCCCATCAGTCATATAATAGCTCAAAAGATTGCTTGAGTAAGAAATTACCTAGAAGACAATTGATCTGAAGTTACAAGTTCCAATCGCACCAGTGAAAATATAATAAAATAAAAAGTTGCTATCAATATTCCTGACAATGAAGATACTAGATAATCATTAAATCTGTTTCACCGATGTTCTAAAAGGATGGAATACCGCTGTATCCTCCCATCTGGCCTGCAGTTTATGCAATTCTAGACCAACAGTAGATTATCCTCTGAAATGCATTCCAAGACATTCAGCTGTATCACATTATATTAAAACAGTGAACTAATTCAGAAGAATAAGAGGAGGTCTTATAGAAACATTCAAAATTGTGATACGGATAGATGAGATAAAGGCAGGGCAGTTATTTCTGCTGGTGAGACATTATCACAATGTCAAGGGAATTAGGAGAAACTGCTATTCCCAGAGAATAGTGAATCAGTTGAATAGTGAATTCTCTGCCCAGGGAAGTAGTAGAAGCCACCTATTAAATATATTTAATATATTTAAGACACAACTTAGATAGATTTTTGCAGAGCAGGAGAATGAAGGGTGATGGTAAAATGGCGGGCAGATGGAGCAGAGTCTACAGGCAGATCAGCCATAATCCAATTGAACACTCGATTAGACGGTTCTACTCCTTCTATTTCTGATATGTTCACTTGAATAAAACCAGACAGACTGCCCAACATCAGATGTTCTCCACTTTACACTGTCAAGGGGGCTTTAAGCATATCTTTCAATTGTTTTCTCTATTATTTTGGTAATCACTCCCTCAACAAAACTTGGAATAGAATATGGTCTGGTAGTGGGCAATAGAGAGAACATTTATTGTGGAGGAAGCCAATTCCTGCCTTACTGGTCCAATCACGTCTTCTATCTTTGAATGCCTCACTACTGTTCAAAGAAAAGCTTGTGATCCTCTAGGCAAATGTTAACCATTGCTGAGACTGATTATTATCTGGTGAAAATAGATGATGTAAACTATTGTCCTCTCTTCTGTTGTAATTCAAAGTTAGAATGAGGCTTGGAATAAACAATCTTCTATTTGGGACATGCATCCCTTTCCCTTACCAATTTACAGCCACCAGGCAATCCCTGACTTTTCACTGTGATGCACCATCAATAACTCACGCCGAGACTTAGGAAGTGAGATATCGGCTTTTATTGACTGAAGGACAACACTACATCCTGGGGAAAATGAGGGAGAGCAGCAGGCCACAGTCGCCTTTATACAGGGGTCTGTGGGAGGAGCCACAGGGGTAGTCAGCAGGGTCTTGGGAGGAGCCACAGGAGCAGTCAGACAGGTATATCTAGTTCACCACATTCACCCCCCCTTTGTTTAAAAAAATTCCCAAGCATATTTACAGGTTAAGTCGATCAGGTGGTCGAATCGTTCGCTGCGATCTACGTAGCTCCGGCTGCAATTGCACAGGAGCCGGAGGTGATGACGGCACAGGTGCCGGAGGTGGTGTGTGCTCCGAAGGCGGAGAGTGGGTTAATTCTGTCCCAACAGGAGGTGTCAGGGACCCCTCGCGTGTGAGTGAGGGCCCTGGAACAGACGCATACGGAGTCTGTGTGGGGCACGGGGCGTGCGGAGTCACCTCGGGTACAGGGTGCATAGTTACCGTGGAGTGCTCGGGGTAGTGGTCTGCTGCTCCGGCGGGCGCCAGGTCGCGGACAGAGACCGTGTCCTCCCGCCCATCAGGCAAGACCACGTAGGCATACTGGGGATTAGCATGCAGGAGGTGAACCTTCTCGACCAGTGGTGAGTACTTATTACTCCTCGCATGTTTACGCAGCAGCACTGGCCCCGGGGACGTCAGCCAAATTGGCAGGGTGGTCCCAGTGACAGACTTCCTGGGAAAAGAGAATAAGCGTTCGTGAGGGGTGGCATTAGTGGACGTACACAACAGGGAGCGGATAGAGTGGAGTGCCTCAGGGAGGACCTCCTGCCATCGGGAGACCGGCAACCCTTGTGACTTAAGGGCTAAAAGTATGGCCTTCCACACTGTGGCATTCTCCCTCTCCACCTGGCCATTCCCCCGGGGATTATAACTCGTGGTGCGACTAGTAGCTATGCCCCTAGCAAGCAGGAACCGGCGCAACTCGTCACTCATAAAGGAGGACCCTCTATCACTGTGGACATAGCAGGGATATCCGAACAGTGTGAAGAGCTGGCTCAGGACTTTGATGACCGACGTGGTAGTAGTGTCGGGGCAGGGAACGGCAAAGGGGAATCGCGAGTACTCGTCAATAATACTGAGAAAGTAGACATTGCGGTCGGTGGAGGGAAGGGGGCCCTTAAAGTCAATACTCAGTCGCTCAAAAGGGCGGGTGGCCTTGACAAGCTGCGCAGTGTCAGGACGGTAGAAGTGCGGTTTGCACTCAGCGCAGATCTGGCAGTCCCTGGTCATCGTCCTGATGTCCTCCAGGGAGTACGGCAGGTTCCGGGCTTTAATGAAGTGATAAAACCGGGTGACCCCCGGGTGGCAAAGTTGGGCATGAAGGGCATACAGCTGGTCGAGCTGGGCACTAGCACACGGTCCCCGGGATAGGGCATCAGACGGTTCATTGAGCCTGCCAGGCCGGTACAGGATATCGTAAGTATAGGTGGAGAGTTCTATTCTCCATCGCAAAATTTTATCATTTTTGATTTTGCCCCGCTGTTGGCTGCTGAACATGAACGCAACCGAGCGCTGGTCGGTCAGCAAGGTGAACCTTCTGCCGGCGAGATAGTGCCTCCAGTGCCGAATAGCTTCCACTATGGCTTGGGCTTCTTTCTCCACCGTGGAGTGCCGAAGTTCAGAGCCTTGAAGGGTACGAGAAAAAAACGCCACTGGCCTGCCTTCTTGATTGAGGGTAGCAGCCAGCGCGACGTCAGAGGCGTCACTCTCTACTTGGAAGGGAATGGTCTCGTCTACCGCATGCATCGTTGCTTTGGCAATGTCCCCTTTAATGCAGCTGAAGGCCGCTCGGGCCTCGGCAGAGAGGGGAAAGGTGGTAGACTTGACCAGGGGGCGGGCCTTGTCTGCGTAATGGGGAACCCATTGGGCGTAATAGGAAAAAAAACCCAGGCACCGCCGGAGGGCCTTGAGAGTAGTGGGAAGAGGGAGTTCTAACAGGGGGCGCATACGGTCGGGGTCAGGGCCAATGACCCCGTTCTCCACGACATACCCAAGGATAGCGAGCCGTGTGGTTCTGAACACACACTTGTCCTTGTTATAAGTGAGGTTCAAAGCATCGGCCACCTGGAAAAAACGCTGGAGGTTGGCGTCATGGTCCGACCAGTCGCGACCACAGATGGTGATGTTATCTAGATAGGGAAATGTGGCCGTCAGTTTGTACTGGTCCACCATCCGGTCCATCTCCCTCTGGAAGACTGAGACCCCATTTGTGACACCAAATGGGACGCGCAGAAAGTGATAGAGCCTGCCACCCGCCTCGAAGGCGGTGTAGGGGCGGTCCTCTGGGCGGATGGGGAGCTGGTGATAAGCGGATTTCAGATCAATTGTCGAGTACACCTTGTACTGAGCTATCTGGTTGACCATATCCGCGATGCGGGGTAGGGGGTACGCGTCAAGCTGCGTGAATCTATTGATGGTCTGGCTGTAGTCCACAACCATCCTATTTTTCTGCCCAGTCCGAACAACGACCACCTGGGACCGCCATGGGCTTGTGCTTGGCTCAATGATCCCCTCCCTGAGCAGCCGCTGCACCTCTGAATGAATAAAGGCCCTGTCCCCCGCACTGTACCTCCTACTTTTAGTTGCCACAGGTTTACAGTCGGGGGTCAGGTTGGTGAACAGCGATGGGGGAGGGATCTTGAGGGTGGAGAGGTTGCAAATAGTGTCAGCAGCACAGCTATCGGCATGGTGCTGGGCGGGATGTGGGGTTCGGGGTGTATGTGCGTGTGGTAACGGAGTATATGGCGAAGTCCCACCAAACTGAGGATTCCTGACAGTGAGTGGTGGGAGGGGCCCGTCATATGCCATAGTCACACTTTTGAGATGGCTCTGGAAGTCCAGCCCCAATAGCACAGGTGCGCACAGCCGAGGCATGACCAGGAACGCAAAGTTCCGATATTCTGTGCCCTGCACCACCAATGTCGCTACACAACCCACCCGGATGTCTGTGGAATGCGACCCTGAAGCCAAGGTGATCTTCTGACGGACCGGCCGGGTCACGAGTCCGCAGCGTTTCACTGTGGCCGGGTCAATAAAACTCTCAGTGCTGCCCGTGTCAAACAGGCAGCGAGTCCTGTGCCCCTCCACCAGGATGTCCATCATCGACCTTGCGAGCTGGTGCGGGGCGCTTTGATCGAGGGTCACGGAAGCCAGCGTTGAACTGGGCGTGTCGAGGGCGGGGCCTGGTGACGCCGGCAAAGATGGCCGCTCACATCCGGGCATGCAAGATGGCGAGGCGGGGGCGGGGCCTGGTGACGCCGGCAAAGATGGCCGCTCACATCCGGGCATGCAAGAGGGCGGCTCCCAGGTCGCACACGGGTAGGTAGGGGCGGGGCCAGGTGACGCCGGCAAAGATGGTTGTCCACATCCGGTCATGCAAAATGGCGGCCCCCAGGTCTCAGACGCGGCGCTGCTCGACCCCGGGCGCGGTTTAGATTTACAGACCTTGGCGAAATGGCCCTTCTTCCCGCAGCTGGAACAAGTCGCTTCGCGCGCCGGACAGAGTTCTCGTGCATGTTTCCGAAGCCCACAAAAGTAACAGAGTCTCATACCTGGCGAATTCGTGGGGTTTGAGATACCGCGACTGGCTGCGGCGTTGGCGAATTCGCTCGGAACCGGGGAATGGCTCGGTTGGACTTCTTCGGCGTACAGTTGCGCAGCCTCCATCGAATCGGCCGTCTCTATCGCAGAGCGTAAGGTAAGATCAGCTTTTTCCAGCAGCCGCTGGCGGATACACACTGACCGAACCCCAGTCACAAAAGCGTCTCGGACCAAGAGTTCCTTATGCTGTTCCGCTGAGAGCGCTTTGCAGTCACAGTCCCGCGCGAGTACCAGTAACTCGCGAAGAAATTCAGCAGTCGACTCCGTAGGCCGCTGTTTTCGCGTGGCCAAGCGGTGCCGTGCATAAACTGGATTTACTGGCCGCAGGTACTGTCTTCGGAGGGCGGCAAGCGCCTCCTCGTAGGTGGATATGTCCCTGATGAACGAATAAACTTTTGGGGCGACCCTCGAGAAGAGAAGTTTGTGCCGAACAGCCGAATCGGTGGCACGAACCTCCTCTAAGTACGATTGGAAGCACACCAGCCAGTGTTCAAAGGCAAGAGCTGCTCCCGGGTCTCGGGGGTCCAAGTCTAGGCGTTCTGGGCGTAAAGCGGTTTCCATGTTGTAACTTTCAGTCAATAAAATTGATGCACCATCAATAACTCACGCCGAGACTTAGGAAGTGAGATATCGGCTTTTATTGACTGAAGGACAACACTACATCCTGGGGAAAATGAGGGAGAGCAGCAGGCCACAGTCGCCTTTATACAGGGGTCTGTGGGAGGAGCCACAGGGGTAGTCAGCAGGGTCTTGGGAGGAGCCACAGGAGCAGTCAGACAGGTATATCTAGTTCACCACACACTGTTAGCTGGCTGATTCACAGGTGACAAAGGGGTGATGGATATAGGTACATCTTAACAGAGTAATTCTACCTTACAGCATCTATTGCCTTGATAAGTTCCCAGATCAATACATAAAGCATGAGATCTATGGGGATAAAGTAGCTGCAATTATCTAGACTTCTCCAATTTAGCAACAATAAAATTAATCATCAGAGGCAGCCTTCACTTCAGTTCCTTTGTTCCTCCGCCTTAAATCAATTAAATGAAAATTATTCAATTCTGCAAAAAAGTGTTCATTGTAATCAGGCAACACACACAAAATGCTGGTGGAATGCAACAGGCCAGCCAGCATCTATAGGGAGAAGCACTGTTGACATTTTGGGCTGAGATCCTTCATCAAGACTAACTGAAAGGAAAGATAGTAAGAGATTTGAAAGTAGGAGGGGGAGGGGGAAATGCGAAATGATAGGAGAAGACCGGAGGGGGTGGGGTGAAGCTGAGAGCCGGAAAGGTGATTGGCAGAAGGGATACAGAGCTGGAGAAGGGAAAGGATCATGGGACGGGAGGCCCAGGGAGAAAGAAAGGGGGAGGGGAGCACCAGAGGGAGATGGAGAACAGGCAGAGTGATGGGCAGAGAGAGAGAAAAAAAAGAGAGGAAGGGGGAAAAAAATTAAATATATCAGGGATGGGGTAAGAAGGGGAGGAGAGGCATTAACGGAAGTTAGAGAAATCAATGTTCATGCCATTAGATTGGAGGCTACCTAGATGGAACATAAGGTGTTGTTCCTCCAACCTGAGTGTGGCTTCATCTTGACAGTAGAGGAGGCCATGGATAGACATATCAGAATGGGAATGGGACGTGGAATTAAAATGTGTGGCCACCGGGAGATCCTGCTTTCTCTGGCGGATAGAGCGTAGGTGTTCAGCGAAACGGTCTCCCAGTCCGATTCCCATTCTGATATGTCTATCCATGGCCTCCTCTACTGTCAAGATGAAGCCACACTCAGGTTGGAGGAACAACACCTTATATACCTCCTGGGTAGCCTCCAACCTGATGGCATGAACATTGACTTCTCTAACTTCCGTTAATGCCCCTCCTCCCCTTCTTACCCCATCCCTGATATATTTAGTTTTTCTCCCCCTCCCCCTTTCTTTCTCCCTAGGCCTCCCGTCCCATGATCCTTTCCCTTCTCCAGCTCTGTATCCCTTCTGCCAATCACCTTTCCGGCTCTCAGCTTCACACCACCCCCCTCTGGTCTTCTCCTATCATTTCGCATTTTCCCCTCCCCCTCCGACTTTCAAATCTCTTACTATCTTTCCTTTCAGTTAGTCCTGACGAAGGGTCTCGGCCCGAAACGTCGACAGTGCTTCTCCCTATAGATGCTGCCTGGCCTGCTGCATTCCACCAGTATTTTGTGCGTGTTGCTTGAATTTCCAGCATCTGCAGATTTCCTCCTGTTCATTATAATCAGACATGTTCTGTGATCCATAATAGATTAGTACACAACAACATGTCAGAGATTTTCACTCTGGAGAAACCAGAGCCATTAAACTTAAAGTAACAGGTTCAGAGGCCTGAATAGTTTGTACTAGTGCCAAAGGTAAATTAAAGCCTGTATGTAGAATCATCTAGTAATTCAGCAAGGAACCAGACCCTTCAGTCTAAATTGTCCAAGATGCCTGTCTAAGCTAATCCCATTTGCCTGTTTTCCCATATCCCTCTAAAACTTCTCAAATGTTCCTATCCATAATTTAGTGCAATATTTTTATTTCTATATAATTTCCTAAAAAGTCAGTGTTTTTGCTGTATGATAGAAGTGCCTATTTATTTATAAGAACTGAAATTGTTTTCTGTACTTCAGAGAACTTTGCATGAAGTCAAGATTGGGTCTTTCTATGATTCATTTTATCATTACATTCAACAGTATGTCTAATTTCCTCTAGATCCTGTAATTTTTTTTTACTATGTATAGTCTATCATCGACTGGCCAAGATGGGTACAATACACAGTAGATGAAAAGCAATTAATTTGTGACCATGCTATCTGAATAGAGTCGCTCATAGTCCCAGTTTCAATAGCTTTTGCAATAAACTAAAGCATGACTTTCTTATGAATCTTATTTGTGGAATAACCAGCTTACATGTCCAGATAAATTTAAAATAACTAACCTTTGATTATTGAGGGAGAAATCAAATTATTTAAATATTTGTAGCAAGCCCTGTCAGGAATTCAATCTATTATTGAGAGATAGTTGGAACATCTTATCCAATAATGTTGGAATTATTTCAATGGGGTATAAGATGTGGAGAAAATATTAGAAAAGTCATTCAATTACATCTGTATCATCTACTTACAGATCTGCTAAAGTCCACTGCAAGAAGTGAAGTATTAATAGCCTTCTAGTTAGCTATGACTACCAGCCACAAAAGCAATCAACACTGAGAGCACAAGACAGTATTAAAATTGCCTCAACCAATGAAACAACATGACTTCAAGTGAGGAAATTTTTTGAAGCTTTTACCATTTACTATATTAGATAGATAGATAGATAGATAGATACTTTATTCATCCCCATGGGGAAATTCAACATTTTTTCCAATGCCCCATACACTTGTTGTAGCAAAAACTCATTACATACAATACTTAACTCAGTAATAATATGATATGCATCTAAATCACTAACTCAAAAAGCATTAATAATAGCTTTAAAAAAGTTCTTAAGTCCTGGCAGTTGAATTGTAAAGCCTAATGGCATTGGGGAGTATTGACCTCTTCATCCTGTCTGAGGAGCATTGCATCGACAGTAACCTGTCGCTGAAACTGCTTCTCTGTCTCTGGATGGTGCTATGTAGAGGATGTTCAGGGTTTTCCATAATTGACCGTAGCCTACTCAGCGCCCTTCGCTCAGCTACCGATGTTAAACTCTCCAGTACTTTGCCCACGACAGAGCCCGCCTTCCTTATCAGCTTATTAAGACGTGAGGCGTCCTTCTTCTTAATGCTTCCTCCCCAACACGCCACCACAAAGAAGAGGGCGCTCTCAACAACTGACCTATAGAACATTTTCAGCATCTCACTGCAGACATTGAATGACGCCAACCTTCTAAGGAAGTACAGTCGACTCTGTGCCTTCCTGCACAAGGCATCTGTGTTGGCAGTCCAGTCTAGCTTCTCGTCCAACTGTACTCCCAGATACTTGTAGGTCTTAACCTGCTCCACACATTCTCCATTAATGATCACTGGCTCCATATGAGGCCTAGATCTCCTAAAGTCCACCACCATCTCCTTGGTCTTGGTGACATTGAGACACAGGTAGTTTGAGTTGCACCATATCACAAAGTCCTGTATCAGTTTCCTATACTCCTCCTCCTGTCCATTCCTGACACACCCCACTATGGCCGTGTCATCAGAGAACTTCTGCACATGGCAGGACTCCATGGAAGTCAGATGTGTACAGGGTGAACAGGACCGGAGAGAGTACGGTTCCCTGTGGTGCTCCTGTGCTGCTGACCACTGTGTCAGACCTACAGTCTCCCAACCGCACATACTGAGGTCTATCTGTCAAGTAGTCCACTATCCAATCCACCATGTGAGAGTCTACTCCCATCTCCGTTAGTTTGTGCTTTAAGATCTTGGGCTGGATGGTGTTAAAGGCACTAGAGAAGTCAAGGAATGTAATCCTCACAGCACAACTGACCCCATCTAGGTGAGAGAGTGATTTGTGCAGCAAATACGTGATAGCATCCTCCACTCCCACCTTCTCCTTATACGCAAACTGAAGCGGATCCCGGGATATTAACTCAGTTATTGAATACTTATTTCCCGTATTAATTAACTAGGGAAAATACATATGCCCAGCATGTTGCTTATTGCCTCACGTTATCTCACCTACTATCATTGCATTTTTCAATCTTTTTTATTGATTTCCAAATAAAGAATATACAAATCGGAAGAGGAGTTTAACAAGTAGATAATATAAAAGACATATAAACAGCAATAATAAAAACAAGATATAATATCAAAATCAAATAAGTAAAACATCATGCTGTTATATATACAATGGTCAAAAAAAACTACAACTCCTCATAACAATCATAAAAAAATTGGAAATTTTATTGTTAAGGAAAAAAAACCCACTAACTAAACTGAAACAAAAAACAAAAAAAAAGAAAGAGTAAAAAAGAAAAGAAAAAGAAAGATTGGGCAGTCCAATTGAGGATAAAATTAGAAAAAAAAGATAGAGGAAAAAAAACACATCCTTCCAGTCATCTCCGAACCTTCATGGATAAGGATTTTCCCCAAAGAGAATAAAGAAAAATAAATAAATAAAAATAAATTAAATCATGTGAAAATATGGAATAAAGTGTCGCCAGACGTTCAAAATTAAAGGATGTATCAAATGTCTGGCTTCTAATTTTCTCCAAGCTTAGACATGACATAATGGAGGAGAGCCAGTAGAAAACAGTAGGTGGATTAGATTCTTTCCAATGTAGCAAAATAGCTCTCCTAGCCAGTAAAGTTGAAAAAGCTATCACATGTTGAGCGGAAGCAGACACTTCGCTTGCTTCCTCTGGAATAATCCCAAAAATTGCTGTAAGTGGATTAGGTTGAACATCCATATCTATAACTTTAGATAATATTCCAAACACATCCCTCCAAAAATTATTTAAACTTACACATGACCAAAACATATGAGTTAGAGTAGCCATTTCTGCATTACATCTGTCACAAATAGGGCTTATATTCGGAAAAATATGCGCCAATTTATCTTTGGACATATGGGCCTTATGTACCATCTTAAACTGAATTAAGGTATGGCATGCGCAGATAGATGAATTATTGACTAAATAATAAATTTTACTCCATTGATTATCTGAAAGTGAATGTTGAAGTTCTACTTCCCAGGTACGTTGAACCCTATCATTAGGCGACATGCGAGCATTCATTAACTGTTTATAAATGATAGCTATTAATCGTTTTTGAAAAGGTTTGAGCTGAAAAATAACATAAGCCAAATTTGAAGAGCAGGCCAAGGAGTAATTCGGTAAAAAATCACGTAAGAAATTCCTAACCTGTAAATACCTGAAAAAATGTGTGTTGGAGATATCATATTTATCCATTAACTGTGAAAAAGACATTAAACAGTCTTGTAAAAACAAATCTAAAAAAGTTTTTATTCCCTTAATTTTCCATGTTAAAAAAGCCTTAACCAAAGTTGATGGTTTAAAAAAGAAATTAGAATAAATATTACTAGAAAGTAAAAAATCATTTAATTCAAAAAATCTACAAAATTGAAACCAAATTTTTAAAGTATGTTTAACAATGGGGTTAAGAGCTTGTCTACCTATTCTGGAGAATGAAAGCAGAAGAGGAGCTCCTAATAAAGAAGCTAACGAAAACCCCATTACTGAATTTTCTCCAACTGTAACCATGAAGGGCGATCTTGGTCGTCTATATCATAAATCCAAAAAGTAATATAATGAATATTAATTGCCCAATAATAAAATCTAAAGTTTGGTAAGGCCAGTCCTCCTTTTTTTGATATTTGCAATAAAAGTTTATTCACTCTAGAGCTTTTATTATTCCAAACATAAGATAAAATCAAAGAATCTATTTTATCAAAAAATGTTTTTGGAACAAAAGAGGGAACTGCTTGAAATATATATAAAAATTTCGGTAGAATAACCATTTTTATAGCATTTATTTGACCTATCAATGACATCGACATAGGTGACCATTTAGAAAGCGCCTGTTGAGTATATTCAACTAAAGGGAAGAAATTATACCTATATAGGTCTTTAAAATTTTTTATAATTTTGACACCAAGGTAAGTAAAATGGTTTTCGGCAATATTAAAAGGTATTTGATCATAATAATCAGAATAATTATTAATAGAAAATAATTCACTTTTATGTAAATTAAGTTTATATCCAGAAAAAGTACCAAATTCCATAAATATAGATAACATAGAAGGAATAGATTTCTTAGGATTTGAAATGTAAACTAATAAATCATCCACGTATAACGAAACCTTATGTAATTTATCCCCTCCTGTAACAATACGGGGTTCAATCTCCACTGTGAGATTTTCAAAAATCTATCCGAAAGCTTAAGGGTTAACTTTAAAGGCGCGTGATCTGAAAGCGCAATGATGTCATATGCACATTCAACAACGGAGTTTAACAGACGTGTATCTAAAAAAAAGTAATCAATTCGAGAATATTTATGATGGACGTGTGAGAAAAAAGAGAAATCTTTATCACTGGGGTGTTTATATCTCCAAATATCGACAAGGCCATATTCTAATAAAAAAGAGTTAATACAAGCTGCCGCTTTATTAGGAAGTGACGGATTGGTTGATGGCCTGTCAATCACCGGATTTAAACAACAATTAAAGTCACCACCCATGATCAGCTTATATTCATTGAGATTCGGTAACTCTGAAAAAAGTTTCTTAAAAAAATCAGTATTATCTACTTTAGGTGCGTATACACACACCAGAGCTACCTTTTGCTCGCATAATAAACCAATAACAATTAAATATCTTCCAATCGAATCAGTAGTAGTATTAAGGTGTACAAAAGGGATTTTGGGACTAAGAAATATAGAAACGCCTCTTGTTTTACTATCCGACAGCGAGTGAAATAAAGGCCCTTTCCAAAAGTGAAAAAATCTATCCCCATCCTGTTTTCGTATATGATTTTCTTGCGCAAAAATAATATCAGCATTAAGTGTTTTTAATTTCTTAAAAATCTTTTTACGCTTAATGGGATGATTGACACCATTCCAATTCCAAGATATTATATTGATTTTATTAACATCCATGTTTAAAATTGAGTTTAACATTATATAAAAGAAATGTTACGCAAGTACAGATTAAACCAAAAGGCACGGGTACAACCAGAAGGAGTGACGCATTTACGAAAGAGAAATCCATCAAAAGAACTGCCCAATCAAGAAAAGAACCTACTCTAATAGACCCTCCCTCCACCCCCCACCCAATAGATAGAAATGAAGGAACTGATAGGCTGGTTCCATGCTAACTAATAACCTTTGACCCTGTTCTCCATCTTGCAGCTCCGTATAATAAAAAAAAATCCCACGGAAAATAGCCATAATAAAAGGCACAAACAGAATTCAACTACTATAATGATATGCCTAACATTAATAAAAACATAATCAACAACGCCCATCTTAGAATTAGCTAAAGTAGCTTAAACATAGATTCAAAAGAAGGAATAAATCCAGGCAAATAATGTTATAAGCAATATTCTTTCTCTTGAAAAAGAAAAGTAAATGAGTATATATATACAACAGACCTAAAACTATAAGTATTGAAGCAAATAAAAGAAATAAGAAGATTAATACACAACAGGTCCTACACGGACCACTAAAGTACAATACTAAGTAAAGTTCTCTACAAGACAGTTATGTATGTACTAATTATTAATAAGATTTAAAAAATTAAATCGACCACGCCCCATACCAGAGAATGAAAAGGTATAACGTGTACTTAGCTCAAAAGCTCCATAAACAACTCATACAGCAGATACTTCAAAATTGCCTATTGAGTAATCGGAGTAACTTTAATATTTTATTCAGTAGGCTTAACTTTAAGGTTTTTAATATACTCCCATCCCTCCTGAGGAGAGTAGATTCTCAATGATTGAGATTTTTCAGGAAAAATTATCAGCTTTGCTGGGAAGTGAAGGGAGGGATTTAAATCTAATTTATACATTTCACTCATAACTTCTCGATATTTCTTCCTTTCGGCAAAGATTTCGGGTGGATCATCTTTGACTACAGTATATGAATTTGTATTGAATTGATAAATAATTTCCGTTTCTTTCTGGCTTCTCGAATAATAGCTTCTTTAGTTGTATAATAATGCAAAGAAAGAACAACTGCTCGAGGACGTAATTCAGCTGAACGCCGAAAAAATGGAATTCTGTGAGCCCTGTCAATTAAGGGGCTAGTTTCGAGGGTCTCATTGAAAAGTGAGTACAGCATATCTGAAAAGAATTTTAACAGATCGCCAGCTTCAGTATTTTCAGGCAGTCCCAGAATACGCAGATTCCTCCGATGCCCTCTACTACCTAAATCAACCATTCTTTTCTTCGTTTTAGATAGTTCCGAGGTAATTTCATTGATTTTCTTTTCCATTGAAGATATCTTCATTCCTTGATCTTTAATAGTTTGCTTGAATAGATCATGCTCAGTCTCGATTCGGGTTGTAGTCTGCTGAAGTGTTTGAAGTTGAGAGTCCAAGTTTTCCTCAGAGTCTTGAATCGTAGAAATAGCTTTTTCGAGCTTCGCGTTTGAACCGGCCAGCATATCAATTTTAATATTAAGTGATCCGAATTCCGACTTCATGTCTTGTATTGAAGAAAATATTCCCACTAGTGTAACAGGTTCCTCCGTTTTCTTGGTTTGTTCCGTTTGCTCCATTTCAGGGGAAATCTTGCCACTACGCAGTTCAATACCAGAATGACTTTTTTCAGCCATTGTAATTAAGTCGTGAATCCTTCAGTAAAAATAATAAATTCTTCAGTAGAAGTAGGAAATCATCAAAACTAAAAGGGATCTGTTAGTGGGATATAAAATATATTAAAAGAGAGAGAGCCACTAGGAATGCGACCTACTCCATGTGCTACAAGGTGGAGAACCCCACCTACTATCTATATTGGTTAGGATTCTTGCTATACATATATTTTTTTCCAAAAGTACACTATTCGTAAAATATACCTTTACACAAATAAGAAATCAGCTTCATTCACTACAGCAAGCATCTCCTTACAATTATTTCCAATAATTTATATATGTCAAAATATCAGCAACACTTCATCTGGAAATATTCTATCAGAGGTTACGTCACCATGGCCTCAGTGGTTGGAAAGATGTTAAAGTCAATTGTTAAGGACTAGGTGACTGAATACTTGGTGACACAGGACAAAATAGGACAAAGTCAGCATGATTTCCTGAAGGGAAAATCCTGCCTGACGAAACTCTTGGAATTCTTTGACGGAGTTGCAAGTAGAATAGATAAAGGGGATGCAGTGGATGTTGTATATTTGGACTTTCAGAAGGCCTTTGACAAGATGCCACACATGAGGCTGCTTACCAAATTAAGAGCCCATGGTATTACAGGAAAGTCACTAAGAGGGTTAGAGCATTGGCTGATTGGAAGAAGGCAGTGAGTGGATCCTGGTCTAGTTGGCTGCCAGTGAGTAGTGGTGTTCTGCAGGGGTTGGTGCTGGGACTACTTCTTTTTATGCTGTATATTAATGATTTAGATGAAAAAATACTTGGCTTTGTTACCAAGTTTGCAAATGATAGGAAGATTGGTGGAGGGGCAGGTAGTGTTGAGGAAACGGGTAGGATGCAGAAGGAATTAGACAGATTAGGAGAATGGACAAGAAAGTGGCAAATGAAATATAATCTTGGAAAATGCATGGTCATGCACTTTGATAGTAGAAATAAATTAGCAGACTATTTTCTAAACGGGGAGAAAATCCAAAAGTCTGAGATGCAAAGGGACTTGGGAGTCCTTGTGCAGAACACCCTAAAGGTTAACTTGCAGGTAGAGTGGGTGGTGAGGAAGGCAAATACAATGTTAGCATTCATTTCAAGAGATCTAGAGTACAAGAGCAAGGATGTGATGCTGAGGCTTTATAAGTCACTGATGAGGCCTCACCTTGAATATTGTGTACAGTTTTGAGCTTTTCATCTTAGAAGAGATGTGCTGGCATTGGACAGGGTCCAGAGGGGGTTCACAAGGAGATTCTAGGAATGAAAGTGTCATCATATAAGGAACTTTGATGGTTCTGGGTCTATACTCGCTGGAACTTAGAAGGATGAGAGGAGGTCTCATTGAAACCTTTCAACTGTTGAAAGGACTAGACAGAGTCGAGGTGGAAAGAATGTTTCCCATGGTGGGAGAGTCTAGGACAAGAGGGCACAGCCTCAGGATTGAGGGGCGTCCATTCCAAAACAGAGGAGCGGAGAAATTTATTTAGCCAAAAGGTGGTGAATTTGTGGGATTTATTGCCACGTGCAGCTGTGGAGGCCAGGTTGTTTGGTGTACTTAAGGTAATGACTGATAGGTTATTGATTGGACATGGCATCAAAGGTTATGGGGAGAAGGCCAGGAAATGGGGTGGAGGAGGAGAGAAAAAGGATCAGCCATGATTAAATGGCAGAGCAGACTCAATGGGCCAAATGCCTAATGCTGCTCCTATGTCTTATGTCCACTCAGGGTCAGGGGGTAAGAGGATGTAGACTTCTATACTTAAGTCTTTCCCTAAAGAGCCTTTGCAGTGGCTTCACCAGGCTTCAGTGAATTGCTCAACTCCTACTCCTGCATTTTGGAAATGGTGATCAGCAGCACTCCTTGCAACCGCTTCCTGGCACTCAAAAGCTAAGTATTGATTTCAATGAGTTGATGATTTCACAGTTGACAATGGGGAAGATGATTTTCTCATTCACACTACAGCTAACTTAAGGACAACTCTGGTTTGCAGGGAGGATTTGATAGGAGGGCCCTCCCCAACACCAGTCAACTAAGGTATTAGTGTTTCACAGTGCTGATGATGAGATGTCTGCTAAATGATCTTGACAATCTTCTCAGGAACCATTCACCCAGATACTCTATCTCCTTCTCCCGTGGGCCTGTCAGGACATCCTGTGCAGATCAAATGTGCTTTTCTTCAGAAACTTCTCTACAAAGGGCAGATGTGTTCTAATTGAATGGAATATTTTATAACAGTGGGGCTGGGTGGAACTTTAGCAGGTAGTTACGCTCCATGTGTGCAGGTGCACCCAGAGGGAAAACATGTTCTGCGTTACGTAACAAAGAATGCAACATGTACCTGTAACTACTCCTCAATTCAGTTCCTTCATAACTGAGTGACAATTTCCACCCGCTTCCCCTCCCCCCCATAACAACGAGGAGTGAACAATTCCCAAAGACAGATGCTGGTATCAAGAAGTGTAATTACCTTGAACCAATACTGTCTGAATATGAACTATTGCCAAGCAGAAACTGTGTTGGTTACACATAAGTAAGCTTATCCTATCTCTCCTCCACTTAAGAGTAGATCATGATTGCATTGTCATCCAGTCCATAAATGCTGACATTGAATGGAGGGCTTTGTAAATAGGGAAAGAGTAATGAGGAAGATGAGGTACAGAGTTTAATACTGAGCAAGAAACATGAAACTCTTCGTGATGCAGTGGACTGTGATATGATATGGTTCTATAATAGCATTCAACTGGTATGGGTGGATTCAACGTCTAATAGATATTCAGTTTAATGGTTCATAATGCTTTCTCTGTTACAGAGGAATGATGCCTTTTTTCAAATCCATTTTATATTTTCCTCTTCCATAAAATACAAAGAAAAATTGTTAGCTCAAACTGACTAAGACAATTAAACAAGGGAAGAGACAAAGATCTGACATTTTGAATGTCCAACCTCTGTCAGAAAAGCAGAGAAGTTTCATCTTTTCAGTTGCTATTTGACTTGCGACTTCCTCATTATTGCTGTTTCATATTTCCAATATCTTCATTTATCTTTAATGAAGATAAATACAAGAAAAATGAGGTAGCAGGCCCTATCAAAGCAACGTAAATATAACTTTAGAAAGCCGATAGGTCACCAACATGAATATGCCCATATATCAAGTACTTAGTCAAGATCTAAATCTTCAATGTGGAGAGATCTTTCTATGCAAGTATCACTCTGAGAAGTTTTAAACATGAAACAAAATTGTTTAATATTTGTTTGAAGTGCTTTTTTTTTAGATAGGGCTGTACTTAAGATAGTCACTGACATACTGGTGTATTAAAAAAAACCAAATCAATATCCACAACAATTGGCACAACTGAAAGCCTTTAAAATTCAATAAAGTATCACCATCTTAACTCACAGAGTTGAAATGTTACCATATAGAGTGGCTGAGGTGAATAGTAAAAGTTCCCTTACAAGGTCTTAATGAGCATGAAAGCAAGAAATGTTTCAAAGGATTTGAAGATGAGGTGATGATGAACAGTAGAAGGTAGCACATGGGAAACATAAGCACAAGCGTAAATTTGCTGCTCCAAAAAGCATAGTTATGGAATTCAATAATTCAATGAACAGGTTGAAACCTGGCCTCCTGGGATGTTGGTTTCACATTTTACAAATCAGTGTCTGCATTGCTTGATGTAGAGCTCCTTGTCAGCGTCGGTCATTTTTCCACATCAAAAGATTGTATTGACATTTACCTTCCCCCTCTCAGCTGTCTTGCTGACAGTGCCAATTGTACTAACAGCAAGCAGATCTCCCGCCATTAGACTTCCTTTGGGTTTTCCTTTGCTGATCGCTGTAGTAAGGGAAAGAAAGACAAGCATGATTGTACCAGATGATTTTAGCACCCATAGCTGTCAGAGAAGATGGTGCATGCTGACATGTCAATGCCCAATGACAGAGGTGTCTAAGAAGACCAGATGCATTACTCGCCACTCATGAGGGTCTGTGACTATTTCATGGGTCTCTGGTTTCATCCTACTTAATTACCAACTCCACCAGGGGAGTATTTATGCCCAGAGTAGTGAACCTGAACATAACATTCATTTGGTTGTGCCACTTAATCTTCACAGTCTGTTTTTAGTGACATTTGATGCCACAGTCAACTGTGATAATAAATCAAGCATCACTTAATACTCTAACCACCTGAAGTGTGCTACATACGAATTGCTGAGACTATTTATAAAATGATAACTTAACTTTTTGAGTTGCAATCGTATCCTATCCAACACGGCTTGGTATGGCAAATGCTCAGCCTGGGACCACAAGAAATTGCAAAGAATTGTGGAAGTAATTCAGCAGATCGAAAAACCAGCCTCCCCTCCATGGGCTCTTACTCTCCTCAGTGCTTAGCCGGTATAATCAAAGACCCCACCCACCACAGACACTCTCTCTTCTCCCCCTCCCATCCGGCAAAAGATGTAAAAGCCTGAAAAGCATGAGCCACCAGTTTCAAGGCCATCTTCTATCCAACAGTGTACGACTATTGAATGATCTCCAAGTACAATAAAGATGGACACTTGAACTCACATTCTACCCAGTCATAAATATGGCCTTGCACTTTATTGTAAACATAAGAGATTATGCAAATACTGAAAATCCAGAGGGATACCCTCAAAATGCTGGAGAAACTCAGCAGGTCAGGCAGCATCTGTGAGGGGAATGAAAAGTCAATGTTATGGTCGGAGAAACCATGAGGGCGTGATGAAGGGACTCGAAGAAGTGTCTTGGCCTGCTGAGTTCCTCTAGCATTTTGTGTGTGTGTGTTGTTCTTGGATTGCATAGAAAACAGTTTTTCATTGTACTTCATTAGATGTGAAAATAATAAGCTAATTTACCAATTTTTACTTTTCTTTTAAAACTAAGACAAGATATTTTACAACTGTCACACCTTATTTATTCAACTTTATTTTCAATCTTCAGAGCCTAACAACCATAAGTTCTATTTTAGACCCACCATTTGATGAATCACCATATGCCTCAAGTGCATCCAATTTCAGCCACAGCCACTGAATCAAGCCTGTGGATCGAAGAGGTTCATTAAATTCCAGCCTTTGGATATGCACTGTTGATGTGTAAAGCTTGCCAAGTTTGACCAGAATTTGCTGAGGAACAGAAACAATTCCACCCCAAACTGCCAGTAGGCTGCCACCCCTCCACTGTAAGTGTCAAGAGATGGGCCTCCTGCACAGGTGCTTATGTCTCTGTTATGATCCCAGCCCCCTCCTTCATGAGAATCGCAAGATCGCTATTAATTCGGGTCTTGGACCCAGGAAATGAGAGAGAATCCTCAGCAGGACAAAGCAACGGATTTGGCCATTGTTTCTTGGAGACACCTTTGTGGATTGCGATCCTATACTACGTGCAAACTCTCAGGGCTACGTGTACACCCTCGGGCAATGTGGGCTGGGGATTGCATCACCCCACCCTGATTGACATCTACAACCCTGCAAGTCAAGATAAAAGAGGGGCTGCAGGGGACAGTCCCCTAGCGACGCACTAGAAGGAGACACCATCGCTCATCGCTCCCGTGATAACGGGAAGCTATTCGGAAGCCACGTGTGGTCCGTTTCCCCTGGCCTGGGGAATGGGTGGCTGATAACACCGAAAAAGACTTCGAACTAACAACGGGGAACCCACGTTCCCGATTCAACGGTTTGCGTCCTAAAGGACTGGGCAAGTTTCTTTTCTCACCAAAAATCTCTCTCTCTCTCTCTCCAACACGTGAAACCCAGCGGTCCCCAAAAGGCTAAAAGCCTGCATGAACTCGAGAGACTTTTATATTTCCATCAGACAATATTTTTACCCCTAGACAAAACGATAGAGCTACTTCTTATTGATGATTATTACTATACCCGCGCTTTAGATTGAGTATTGATGACGTATATTATCTGAATGTTTGTATTAACCTTACTTTTGTGCCCCTTTATAAATAAAAACGTTTAAAAATAGTACCATCAGACTTCAACGGACCTCTCTATCTTTGCTGGTAAGTGACCCAGTTACGGGGTTCGTAACATCTCAAACTTACTGCCCAACTCAGCAATATCTCCGGAGTCATACTCAACATGAAGTCCGAAGGCACAGTGGGAACTTACAGGAATGCTGTAGTAACTACCTTCCAAAGTTTTTCTTGTACAATCTCATTTGTTTGAATGGATAAGAATGACTGTAAGGAAGAAAGGTGCATGCAGTATATCTTACATTTTTGAATTTCTTGAGTCTGTTTTAATGCCTTTAATTGTTTAAAGATATCTATATAAGCTCAAGTTATGTTATAAAGTTATAATGACAATACTTATTTAATTGATTTAATGGTTTTGAATATTTAAAAACATTTAAAGCTCATGACAACTTTAACAGCTGCCAAGCTGCAGCCACTTCAGAGATGGAGCTAGTTCTGACCCAGACACTTGACACATGATGTCATGCAAATCCCCGCCACAGACCATTGATTTGCGAATGCATTTATCTATGACTTAGCCTCAGAGCATTTAGAAAGACTCAGGTCACTCACGGGTGAAAACTTATTCTGACTCTTCTATTATTTTGCAATTCCAGATATCAAAATGTTGAGCACGGTGTGACCAGTGTCCTGAGCTGCGTAGATTTCAATGCAAGTAGTATCATAGGGAAGTCAGACAAGCTCCGGGCATGGATCAACACCTGGAAGTATGATATTGTAGCCATTAGTCAGACTTGGTTGCAGGAAAGAGATGACTGTCAGCTCAATATTCCGGGGTTCCATTGTTTTAAACGTTACAGAGTGGAAAGGATTAAAAGAAGATAGGTGGCATTACTAGTCAGGGAAAACGTTACAGCGGTGTTCCATCAGGACAGACTGGAGAACTTGTCTGGTGAGGCGTTATGGGTGGATCTGAGACCATATTAAGGGGGCTATAGCACAGACCACCAAACAGTCCAAGGGAGTTAGAGGAACAAATTTGTAGGGAGATCATAGACTGTTGCAAAAAACATAAGGTTGTTAAAGTAGGTGATTTTAACTTTCCACACATTGACTGGGAATCCCATACTGTAAAAGGTGTTTGAAAATTTCCTTAATCAGTACATAAAAGTCCCAATGAGAGAGTGTGCGATACAGGATCTGCTATTAAGGAATGAGCCAGGACGGGTGACAGAGGTTGTGTAGGGGAATACTTTGCATCTAGTGTCCATAATACCATTAGTTTCAAAGTCAATATACCAAAAAAAAGATAGGTCTGGTCCACAGGTTGAGATTCTAAATTAGAGGAAGGCCAAGTTTAATGGTATCAGAAATGATCTGGCAAGTGTGGATTGGGACAAGCTGTTTTCTGGCAAAAATGTACTTGGTAAGTGGGTGCCTTCAAGAGCAAAATTTTGAGAGTACAAAGCTTGTGTGTGCCTGTCAGAATAAAAGGTAAAGATAACAAGTGTCGGGAACCTTGGGTTTCAAGAGTTATTGAGGACCTGGTTAAGAGAAAAAAGAAGATACCTAGTAGGTATAGGTAGGTAGGAACAAATGAGGTTCTTATGAAGTATAAGAATTACAAGAGAACACTTAAGAAAGAAATCGGGGGGCTAAAAATAGGCATGAAGTTGCTCTAGCAGACAAGGTGAAGAAGAACCCTAAGGGATTCGTTGGATATGTTGAGAGAAAAAGGATTGCAAGGGGCAAAATTGGTCCTTTGGAAGATCAGTATGGTAATCAATATGTGGAGCCGAGCCAAAACAGATGGAGAAGATCTTAAATAAATTCTTTGCATCTGTATTTACTCAGGAGTTGGACACAGGGTCCATAGAAGTGAGGCAACGCGGCATCAACTTCATGGGCCCTTTACAGATTACAGAGGAGGAGGTGTTTGCTATCCTGAGGGAAATTGAGGTGAATTGACATGCTTGACAAGGTGTTCTCTCAGACCCTATGCAAGGCAAATGCAGAAACTGCTGAGGGCCCTAGTAGAAATACTTAAAACATCCTTGATGACAGGAGAGGTACCTAAGGATCAGAGTATACCCAATATATTCCGCTCCTTATAAGAACATAGGAATTATACCATTTGGCCCATCAAGCCTGCCCCACCATTTTATCATGGCTGATCCATTTTTTTCCTCTCAGTCCCAATCTCCTGCCTTCCCTGCATATCCTTTCATACCCTGACCAATCAAGCATCTATCAACTTCTGGCTTAAATATATATATAAAGACTTAGCTTCCTCAGCTAACTGTGGCAACAAATTCCACAGATTCATCACTTTCTGGCTCAGAAATTCCTCCTCATCTCCATTCTAAAAGGACACTCCTCTATTCTGAGGCTGTGTCCTCTGGTGTTAGACTCTCCCACCATAGGAAACATCCTCTCCACATCAACTCTATTAAGTTCTTTCACCATTCTATAGGTTCCATTTAGGTCACCCTTCATTTTTCTGGATTCCAGTGAAAATGGGCGCAGACTCATCGAACACTCTTCATAAGACAAGTTGTTTAATCCTGGAAACATTTTCGTAAACCTCCTTTGAATCCTCTTCAGTTTCAGCACATCCTTTCTAAGATAAGGGGCCCAAAACTGCTCATAATACTCCAAATGAGGCCTCACCCGTGCTTTACAAAGTCTCAGCATTACATCCGTGCTTTTATATTCTAGTCCTAAGTAAGGCTCTAAGCATAAACCAGGAAATAATAGGCTGGTGATTCTGACAACAGTTGTAGGAATGTAATTGGAAGGTATTCAAATGGACTAGATATATGAGTATTTGGATAGATATGAACTGATTAAGGATAGTCAACATGGTTTCATGCATAGTAGGTCATGTCTAACCAATCTTGTAATGTTTTTTTGAGAAAGTTACCAAGAAACTGGATGAAGGCAAGGTAGCGAATATTGTCCACGTGGCATTTGACAAGGTCCTGCATGGGAGGTATTCAAGGTGAAATAGTAAATTGGATTAGATATTAGCTTTGTGGGAGAAGCCAAAGAATGGTAGTAGAATGTTGCCTCTCTGACTGGATGCCTGTGACTAGTGGTATGCCACAGGGATCAGTGCTGGGTCCATTGTTGTATGTCATCTATATCAATGATCTGGATGATAATGTGATTAACTGGATCACCAAATTTGCGGATGATACCAAGATTCGGGGTGTCGTGGACAACGAAGAAGGCTATCATGGTTTGCAGAGGGAACAGCATCAGCAGAAAGAAATTATCAGAAAAATGGCAGGTGGAATTTAATGTAGACAAGTGCGTGGTGCTGCATGTTGGCAGGATCAATCTATGTAAGTCTTACACAGTGAATGGTAAGGTATTGAGGAACGTGGTAGAACAAAGGGATCTGTGAATACAGGTCCATAATTCATTGACAGCGCCATTACAGATAGATAGGCTTGTCAAGAAAGCTTTTGGCACATTGGCCTTCATAAATCAATATATTGAGTACAGGAAATGGGATATTATGCTGAAGTTGTATAAGACATTGGTGAGGCCTAATTTGGAGTATTGTGCGCAGCTTTAGTCACCTACCAACATGAATGACGTAAATAAGGTTGAAAGAGTACCGAGAAAATTTACAAGGATGCTGCCAGATCCGGAGGACTTGAGTTATTAGGAAAGATTGAATAGCTTAGGACTTTATTCCTTAGAATGTTGAAGATTGAGGGGAGATTTAATAGAGGTATACAAAATTATGAGGGGTATAGATCGAGTAACTGCAAGTAGACTTTTTCCACTGAGGTTCAGTGGGACTACAACCAGAGGTTATGGGTTAAGGGTGAAAGGTGAAAAGTTTAAGGGGAACATGAGTGGTAACTTCTTCACTGAGAGAGTCGTGAGAGTGTGGAATGAGCTGCCAGCACAAGTAGTGCATGAGAGCTCAATTTCAACATTTAATAGAAGTCTGGATAGGTACATGCATAGTAGGGGCATGGAGGGCTATGGTGCAAGTTGATAGAGTAGGCAGTTTAAATCTTTTCAGCATGGACTAGATGAGCTGAAAGGCCTCTTTCTGTACTATACGTCTCTATGACTCTATCCGCCTATATCTGGAATGCTTCTGAATTACAAAGTTTGTAAGTAAACAAGCATCTGAGAAAATATAACTAAAGATCCAATTAAATATTTAAAATACTTTAATGTGTGAAAAAAATTCAGTTTAAAAGAAAATAAAGAAGATAGCAATAGCAATAGTGATAATAATAGGGGTATGATAGGGTAATATTTCAAATCACTCACATTGACTACAGATGAAAAAGTATTGTCCCAAACAATAAGATAAAACTTGGTCTTCCCCTCCACCTCTCCCTCACTCCCACCATTTAGCCACCCCATCCTCTGCATTGGGAAGTTAGAACAATAAACAGTATATGATAAAAACAATTCCTCCTCAATGAAATTCGTACTCCATTACAGGAAGTTAGTACAAATACTGGATGCATATTTATGATCATAAAAGGCTTGACTGAAAGGGAAGAGGTTCATTTCAGATATCATTTTCGCAGCTCCTTATCACATGCATTCAGTATCTGCATATTGTATTTCATTATAAAATTCAGCATAGAAATAGTGTTCACAGATTATTTACTGTCATCTTCCACCATTAATGCAGCAGCAAATTTGACAGAGGTTGAAGAGAGTGAACAGACATTGCCTTTATTGTTATTCTGAGAAAATGAAGGAATAAAATCAGTGGAAAAACTGGTTGCAGGAAGAAGAGGTTCAAATCAGTGGTGGTTAGACAGCTGGAGATATGAGATAGCACCTTGAAGGAGAGGGGTGACCATTCCTGTAGCATAAGCTGTTGTGAGGAGCAATCTTGTGGGATGGATTTCAGATGGCAATTTGAGTGGATGGTACATGGTTTGCAGTATATATGACCCTCTGTTTATCTATCCTAATCTGATAAGTTCACTAAATCATCCACAGCTATTGACGCTAGTGCATGGAGCACATCACTGCTGCCTATTTCTGTGACGTCTTTCAGCCAGATCTACCTGGTGTCACCAACAAGCCTCCCATTCTTATCAACAGGAAAAACATTCCCACTTGTTGCCTAAGATGTCCAGTGTTTCCAGCATTTTCAGCATTTTTGTTTGAAATGTCACACTGGTCCAACCAGCCCCAGTATGAGATCATCAATGCTTGCATGAGAGTATGTTATGCAACTTGACAGCATGGCAAAAACTGAGACAACTGGAAATAATATATAAACAAAATGGCTGGATTATAAAGGTTTTGGTGAACAGGTCTAGTTCTCTCAATTACTGATGCAGTGCTTCCCCTTTCTCCTTCACCAACATTGCCAGTGCTTTTTGAATTTAAAATCTAGCTCAGCACAAGCAGTCACAGAATCACAACAGTCACAGCACAGGAGGAGGTTATTTTTCCATTGAGCCCACAATGACAATCTAGCTAGCCTCAGAGCGCAACCAGTCTCCTCTGCTCATACACTTACTCAGTCCCTTACAAATGCTGCTGTTGAACCTGTACCCTCTACCAGCCCTGGCAGAGTATTGCACAGCCTAATCATGTGGTGGCTTAAAAGCTTTTCTTCAAGTCACTTTTGGAGCTTTTGTGGTCTGATTCATTCTTCAGTCCTTAGTTCTTAGTCCACTTCCTCTATTGCTTCAAGAATAATGGTGTCACCCAAAATATACAGAATAGAGGAATTGTAACCATTCCCATCAATACTTAAGAAGGTATTGGCTTATCTTTAATAAAAACATCTTTCATGCTCAAACATGGGCCAAGAGTATTAGCAATGAAGCCTGGCTGCTAAGGCATAAAAAAAGCTTTATCTTAGGTTACTCAGCAGTCTACACTTCAAAATCTTCTTAACTTTCTCTCCTTATCATTTGCACCAGATTGCATTTTGTCTGTGTTGTGTGTGATTTGAACATTTTTAATTCATTGGACTAAATGAACTTAGTTAAATACATCAAGGCTAGCACAATAAAGAAGAACAGGCACAGGTCTTAACCAAGGAGAATTCATCCCTTGTCTTTCTTTCACATTCACGTACAGTGACATATACTCAATGGCCACTTTATTAGGTACACCTCTACAACTGCTCATGAATGCAAGTATCTAATCAGCTAATCATATGAGATCAACTCAATGCATAAAAACATGCAGACATGGTCAAAAGGTTCAGTTGTTGTTCATAATAAGTATCAGAATGGGGAAGAAATGTGATCTAAGTGACTTTGACCAGGGAATGTTTGCTGGTGCCAGACAGGATGATTTCAGTATCTCAGAAACTACTGATCTCCTGGGATTTTCATGAACAATAGTCCCTAGAATTTACAGAGAATGGTGTGAAAACCATCCAGGGAGCAGCAGTTCTGTGGGCAAAAACATCTTGTTAATAAGAGTGGTCAGAGGAGAATGGCCAGACTGGTTCAAGCTGACGGGAAGGTGATTGTAAGTAGCCATATATTACAACAGGAATGTGCAGAAAGGCATCTCTAAATGCACAACATGTTGCACCTTGAAGTGGATGGGCTACAGCAGAGAAAACTGAACAAACCTTCAGTGGCCACTTTATTCTCACTAACAGATTTTTTTTGTTAAAATCTGAATTTAGCTCCAATAATGCAACTCAGTTTATCATGGTTTACACTGAGCCAAAAGGGAAACAGTCCAGTCTCATTAGCAAAATCAGAAAACAAATGACTAGCACCACCACCAATTTTTCTACAACAGATGTTATGCTAAAAGTACCCTTTAATTGCTTCTACTAACTTACAAAATTGAGAAGTGTCAGAAATTATATAGTTCTCACTATAAAATTTGTATTGTGTTCAGCATATCAATAAACTAGTCAATCAGCAAAAGCTTTTCTTCAATTTGGCATGTCTATGTATTCATGTGCTGCTACTTATCACATTTGAGTCGTTTGTAGATGGATTAAGGATCTTGATTCTGCAACCAAGACCCAGAACCTCTGGTTATTATGATTCTATTGTCTAGGTAAGCTCAAGATAGCTGTACATACTCACTTCAATGAAAAAATTCTAAAACTACTCACTGCTTTCTCCATAGGCAGGATGCAGTTCTAAATCCTTCTCTAGTGGCTTCAGAGGAAATTAATAGAATTGATGAAAAATTGATATTTTTGTTAATTTCTTGCTGTAAGTTACTTTGAATATATTATCCTTCACTGCATGTTTTCCAAATGTTCAAGATGTCATACTGAGCTACAATTACTGTTTAGAAGAGACTCTAAAACATGTTTGAAATCCCCTCATATATCTCAATAATAATATGAAATAGAAAATGTTACTTTTCCTTTTAATGAAAATGGTTTACTTATGATACATCAGTTTCATTTAATATCCTTGCTCCAGTCTCTTTTTCTGCTCTCTAGGAATGGGTTATTTAAAAAGGGCCTTTCGTCTTTCTGGTTATGCTGTTTGTGAAAATCTTTTATTGCTATTCAGCCTACCTAATGACATGTTAGCAGTTGGGTACTATGGGTCCCCAAGAATGGATGCTAGATAGAACCATCATCAGAAAAAGTGAACTCTTTCTGGGCAGCGATCGCCAAGGTCAGCTTTTGTTGATGGCTTATCTCAAAATCCAACTAATATGTTTGGAGGAAATGACTGAGCAAATGATGATAGGAAATTGAAAACAGAAGTAAAAAGTAATGCTAAGGCAAATAAAATTGTTAGCATAAGAAGACACAAAATCTGCATTGGATCATGTTATCAAGCTGCAAAATGATATTCAATATAAAGCAAATATCATATTTGAAAGATAGGGCATTCTTTGCATGATACGCAATTTACGCAGATGATAAACAGCACCTGAATAATGTATATTATGGTCTTTATATTGCACTGTTGTATTTGAAGCCTTTGCAATAACATTTCAGACACATCAGATTGCTTTGAGTTATGTACAGTTCATCCTAGAGATTTTGGTTGTGGAGAATCAAGTTATGCTGTTACAAAGATCTAAGTAATTCATCTCCAAAGGATTTGTCTCTTCTTTGTCGACTCTTTTGTGTTCCTATTTCTAAACATATAAAATGCACTGCTGTTAAAAAAATCAGGTGATCATTTTTCAGGAAACAGTGTCACACAGCATAACAAGTAAAGCCTATGAATTCAGGAACATCTGTCTGATAATGATCCCCATTCTATGTGGATGGGCACCATAGGCATTACTGACCATGACTGTACCAGTGATGCCTCCCTCCCCAATGTTGTAAACACCTTTTATGCACACTTTGAGGCAAGCAACACGTGCCAGCCAGGAAAGCTACCCCCTTTCCAGATGAACAGCCTGAGTCCGTAACAACAGCAGACATCTTAGAAAGGATATGGTGAAACTGGACAGGGTTCAAAGGAAGTTCACGAAAATGATTCCAGAATTGAATGGCTTATCATATGAAGAGCGTTTGGTGCCTCTGGGCCTGAATTCACTAGAATTCAAAAGAATGAGGGGTAACCTCATTGAAACCTATCGAATGGTGAAAGGTCTTGATAGAGTGGATGTAGAGAGGTTGTTTCCTATGGTGGGAGAGTCTAAGAGCAGAGGACACAGCCTCAGAATAGAGGGGATTCCTTGTAGAACAGGGATGAGGAGGGATTTCTTTAGCCAGAGAGTGGTGAATCCGTGGAATTTGTTGCCACAGGCAGCTGTAGAGACCAAGTCTTTATGTAAATTTAAGGTAGAGTTTGATAGATTCTTGATTGGTCGGGGCATGAAGAGATATGGGGAGAAGGTAGGAGATTGGGCTGAAAGGAAAATTGGATCAGCCCTGATGAAATGGCAGAGCAGACTCGATGGGCCAAATGGCCTAAAGCTGCTCCTATATCTTATCAGAAAGACTCTGCAGAGAGTCAAGCCCAATTATGCTCTGGACCAGACAACACCCTAGGCAGAGTACGAAGGTAGTACGCACACCAGCTCACTGACGTTTTCACAGGCATCTTCCACACTTCACTCATCCAGGCTGCTGGCTCCACATGCTTCAAATCAGCTAAACGATTACTTCAGAATTAAACGACTACTGCCTGGTGGCACTGATGCAAATCATTATGAAGTGTTTTGAACAGCAGGCATTGGCACAGATAAAAAGACTCCATTCCTGTCACACTGGACAGTCACTAATATGCTCACCGACAGAACCGCTCGGCAACAGATGTCATAGCATCTGTCGTGCACCTGGTCCTCACACACCTAGAAAACAGAGACACTTACGTCAGAATGTAACACTGGATTTCAACACAATTGTCAAACAGACATTGGTGAGCACACTCCGACTGCACAGTCTCAATACACCACTGTGCAACTGGGTGTTGGACTTCCTAGCAGGAACGGACTGCAGATAGTCAGGATGCATATACACTCCTCCCTCCCCATCATCCTCAACACCGCTGTGTGCTGCACTGTCCGCTCACACATGACTGTACGGCCAAACCCCCGAATAATCACAGTGACATGACAGTGATGTGGCTCATTGCCAACAATAATGAGATGGCCTACAGAGAGGAGGTGAAAAAGCTCGAGAGCTGATGCCAGGCAAATAACCTCTTCCTCAATGTCATGAAGACAAAGGAGATAGTTATCAAGTTCAAGAGAACTTGCGCCATCCCCACCCCTCCTTACATTGGCAGCACAGCAGCGGGAACTGCAAGCAGTTTTAAGCTTCTGGGAGTGCCCATCACACACAGCCTTTCATGGTCCTAAAACATACCCTAAACAACCAGGCAAGTTCACCAATGCCTCCACTTTCTGAGGAAGCTGAAGAGAGCTAAATTATACACGTCAATACTCAGTAGAGAGCATCCTAGACAGCATCCACACTAATAGCACTGCAGTGGGCAGGAAGGCTTGACAAAACTGCCCACAGCATCACCAGCGCCATCCTACCCAGCATGAATGAGATATATATATATATATAGAAAGGTAAAAGAAAAAGGACAGCGATATCATGAAGGATCACACCCATCCTGCTTGTGGACTGTTTGCCCCTCTGCCACGAGGACCATCAGACTCGGAAACAGTCACTTTCCCCAAGCAGCGTGGCTGATCAACACCTCCACCCACTACTTTATGTACAAAGTGGTACATGAATCTATGCATATAAGCTATTGTATGTATTTATATTTATTGTGCCTTTATTGTGTTCTTTATCTTATTCTGTTTAACGTGTGCTGCATCAGATCCAGAGTAACAAATATCTTGTTCTCCTTTACACTTGTGAACTGGAAATGACATCAAGCAATTCTGAATGTAATTTTTAAGAGTTCTTTCTTAGATCACCATTAAAGTTTATACTTTCTTTGGAGTGTTAATGCTGAAAGCATCATATTGGCAACATATTTCTCCAGTATCCCTTTATTACTGACAAAATACACAAATGGTATTAGGGTAATAAGTTCATTGCACGGAATATTACTGAATATTAGCCTGACTTTAAAGGAAGTGTCAGTGTTCAAAGGAAGCTTTTGAGGATATCTTGTACCCTTTCAAAATGTTGAAGAGCTATAATGCTTAATTTATGTCTGATTTTTTGAGTCTAACTGAACAACTTACCATTCCTAGAAATTATATTATATCACCCCCTACCAGTCCACCGTAGAGTCGTTCACTTTTATTCATCCCTGTTGTTTACATAATTAATTCAGGAAAAAGAAGGTTCATCCACAAGTGCTTAATTAGCATTTTGAAACATAGATTTAATAATTAATATATTTGTGTGATCACAAGCAGATCTGCAATTTATGAGAAAATTATCAACCTATTTTAATTATCAACCGGTACAAATGAGGTGAAGAAGAGTCATGTTATGCCATAACCTTTCATTCTAATTCAGGTGCAAAAGTACAAGGTGACTCCAGGCTTCATGTTTTCCGATTGTTTGAATTAATGACTACTGTCCTTTTCCAGCGTTTATGACTTGATTAAAAAACCCTCCTCTGATCTTCCGCTTGAACAGAATTTTATTGACATCAGACACTAACCTGAATACAGATAAATGCAGAGACTGGTGTTCTTGTGAAGGGGTGAGGGATGGATGGGGCATGATGATGGTGAGGAATGATTGATGAGAATGAAAAAGGAGATGAGCATTTTGCTATTGCTTCATCACTTGTGTGTTCCTGAATTGTTACGGATAGAAAAGTCGGGCATGGTTATATCTACAGTGCCTGAGTCCACGTGGCCTAAGATGTTTTGAATATTAAAATTTGATTCAGTTTTGAAGATTAGCTCATCACTGGCTTTACAATTGCCTTTAAGCAAGTGAAAGGCAAAGTAAAATAGGAAGTATTAGGAGGGAGATTTAAGCCAGAATTTAGAGAGTGACTTCAATAGACATCAACATCAGTTTTACTGAACTAGAACCAGCTAACTCTGGAGTAAAGGTAATGAGCCCATATTTCTTCATACTGCATGGAATACAGTAGAATAATGGCCAAATTACTGGACTAACATTAAAAGGTCCAGACCATTGACCCGGAGACATCAGTTTTATTCAAATCAAAGTAGCTATAGAATTTAACTTCCAGTGATTAAATATATCTGGATATAAAGAAGCCTCAGCAACAGTAACAATAAAGAGACTAGACTGTTATAAATACAAGAGATACTGCAGATGCTGGAAATCCAGAGCAAAATGCTAGAGGAACTCAGCAGCAATATTCCCTCTAAGGTGTGCTTCTGTGCGCACAAAGGAATTTAAATTGTGCACAAAAGGTTGTCACTCTCTACTTCGTTAGCATGTTAAGTATATTTCATAATTGTACACAATTACATTTCCTTTTCTGGTTTCTGATGTGGACGGTGTTGACAATGTGGAATTTGTGATGATTTGTCTGCAGATTTTAGAACTGGGTTATTAATACTGTTTTTATTCACAAAATTATTCAGTGCACAGATGTTGTCACTGGGCAAAAAGTTGCACAGCACAAGAATTTTGCGCACACTGGTTCTTACAAATTAGAGGGAACGTTGCTCAGCAGGTCAGGCAGCATCTAAACAGTCAATGTTTCAGACTGAAACCCTCCATCGAGACTGGAAGGGAAGGGGAATACACTGGAATAAAAAAAGGTGGTAGAATGAGAAGCTGGATTCTAACTAGATTCTACAAGCTAGAAGCCACAAGCTAGATTCTAGCTACTAGAAGGTGACTAGGTGGTCAAGTGGGTGGGAAAGATAAAGGGCTGGAGAAAAAAGGAATCTGATGAGACAGGGGAGTGGACAATAGGAGAATGCAAAGGAGGAGGGGCACCGGGGAGATGATAGACTGAAGAGAAGAGGTAAGAGGCCAGAGTGGGAAATAGAAGAGGAGGGAAGGGGGGGGTGGGGAGTGGAAAGAAATAAAGAAAAAAATATTACCAGAAGAAGAAATCAATGTTCATGCTATCAGGTTGGAGGCTACTTACATGCAATATGAGGTGTTACTCCTCCATCCTGAGAGTTGCCTCATCATGGCAGAAGAGAAAACCATTATCTGTCATGTTAGAACAGGAATGGGAATCAAAATTAAAATGCTTGGCCAATGGGCAATTCTGCTTTTGGCAGATGGAGTGGAGTTGGTCAACAAAGCGGTAACCCAATTTACACCAGGTCTCACCAATATAGAGGAGGCCACATTGGGGGCACTGGACACAATAGACAACCCGAACAGATTCACAGGTGAAAGGTTTCCTCACCAGGAAGGACTATGTGGAGCCCTAAGTGGAGAGAAGGAGGAGGTGAATGGGAAGGTGTAGCATTTCTCTAGCTTGCCAGGAGGGAGATTAATGAGAGGGGACAAATGGACAAAGGAATCACAAAGGGAGCGATTCCTGCAGAAAGCGGAGAGAGGGGAGGGCAAGTAAAGAAGTGTTTGGCGATAGGATCACATTGAAGATGGCAATCAGCGGAGAATGATATTGTACATTTTAACACAAGAACAATAAACAGTACTGGTCATTAGAAATGCAGGGGCAGGCTGTCGACCTCACTCCCACCCAAAACATCACAATATGTTGGATGCACATGGGATGGTGGGTGAGGACAAGACAAACTTTATCACTGTCAAGGCAGTGGGAAGATGGGATGAGTGCGGACGTTCGTGGTGGAGGAGATGCAGGTGAGGGCTGCATCAATAGTGGAGGGGGGGGGAACCCCGTTCTTTGGAGAAGGAGGACATTTTTAATGTCCTGGAAAGTACAGCCTCATTGTGGAAACAAATGCAATGGGGACAAAGGAACTGAGAAAAGGTAATAACATTTTTACAGGAGACAGGGCAGGAAGAGTCTAGACAGCATTGGGAAATAGTAGGCTTGTAAAGGATATTGATAGATACTTTGCTCCAGAGATGGAAACAGAGAGATTGAGTAAGGGGAGAGAGGTGTCAGAAATGGATGAAGTGAATTTAAGGGCACGGCAGAAACTGGAGCAGATTTGATGAAATTGACCTGATGAGACTGGATTGTTCTGAAAATCTACCAAGGTCACAAATATCCTTCAGGAAAGGGAACCTGTCATTTTCATTTAGTCTGGACTAAATATGGCTCCATATACTGTCATGACCTCAGCCCCCTCCTTTGTGAGAATCGCAAGAGAGAGAGCCTTACGGTTTGGAATGTGGGCTGGCCGCTCAGCAAGACAAAAGCCTTGGACATAGCCATTGTCTTGGGAGACACCTTTGTGGAATAAGGAACTGGACTACGTGCAAACCCTAAGGGCAATGTGAGATGGGTGATGGGGGAAAGATTGCCTCACCCCCACCCTGATTGACATCTACAACCCTGCCAGTCCAGATAAAAGGTGGGCTGCCGAGGCGGGGCCTCAGACGCACCAAGGAGACACATGAAGAAGACACGATAGTGCTTCCCGTTGGAGCGGGAAGCCATTCTGAAGGAAGACACGTGCGTTAGATTCCGGATCGGGAGTCTGTGGCTGGAATCAAAGGACAAACCGTTTTAACTAACAACAGGGATTTGCTTCGCAAAGACGACGGGCAAGTGTTCCTTCTCTCTCTATCCAACACGTGAAATGCCAGCGGTTCCCGAAATGGGGAAGCCTGCAGATTTTGAGTGACTCTTATATTCCATTGGACTCAGTATCCCCTAGACAATGATAGAGCTTATTTTTGATTGATTATTACTATACCTGTGCTTTGGATTGAGTTTTGACGATGTATATGATCTGAATGTTTTGTATTAACCATACGTTTGTGCCCCTTTAAAAATAAAACGTTTGAAAATAGTAGCACCAGGCTTCAGCGGACCTCTCTATCTTTGCTGGTAAGTCACCCGGTTACTGGGGAACGTAACAATACATTGATGTGATTTACTCTTAATTGCACCTGAGTTTAAGGCAATTTGGGGTAGGCCATAAATGCTGCCATTGGGCTATCATACAGCTATAGAGGTGACTGTATATTATTATATTAAGACAGGAATCTCTTTTGAGATCATACCACTGGAAAGGCAGGCCAATAAATGTAAACTCCAACTACAATCTGTTTCCGAAACATTGAATGAACAACTAGATGCAGCTCCAAATTAATAGCAGCTTTACTGGCTAAGGGCTTTGGTCAAAAAATTACAATATCCTGAATATCTGAATGAGTCATGTCAGAACAAAGGGGCAGACAAGATTTCTGACGTGTTATTTCCAAGCTATCTGCAGATCCACTGAAAAAAAAATTTACCGATTCTCTAAAGCTTGGTATTTATAGACTTTGGTGGACAAGATTACGCTGATTGATGCAAGTTTTAAATGGTTTGCACTCATCCTGGCATGTCGCAGCGAAACGTTGTGGACTGCAATCCCAACTTACTCTACCACAGTGGTATTTAGTGTCAGCTATGATTGAAGTAACAGCTGAGAAATGAAATAGAATTTTGTTATTCATGAAATAATCACAGGGAGCAAAATTGGACCTTGCCAACACAAAACAAATGAAGCTGAAAACATTGCATCATTTATCTTCAATTTATTTTAACTAAGCCTCACATCAACACTGTAAAAGTTTTAGAATTACTATAATTAGTGGTATCTTAAGATTATAAAAGAACATACTGCATTTCATTTTCATTTCAATTTGACTTCAAATAATTTTCAAATGTACACAGGAATTCCAAAGAAGTTGTTTTGATGATTCTCCTTTCAGGAGGAAAATTATATGGTGTTACAGTATTATAAGACCTGAAGCAGACTGATGGACAAGGGATAATTATCAGTTGTCACAACTTAATTGCAAAAATAAATATCTGTGAGGTCAGCTGTAAGTCAGAGGGCCTTCATACCGCTATAGAAATTACTGTGTATTGTAACACAGAGATGGGAATCACTTTTGATATCATACCACTGAAAAGGTAAGTCAATGAATGCGATCACAGACTAATTTACTCCTCTTGCCCCCTCTGCATCTCACACCACCCCACCCACATTCACACGCATCTTGCAGCTATACATATAAGGCAAGTATAAATGTTCCTTCCCTAAAGGGCAGATAAAGTAATTGAGATATAATAATAAACACAAGAAATTCAGCAGATACTGGAAATTTAGAGCAACACACACAAAATGCTGGAGGAACTCAGCAGGTCAGGCAGCATCTATTGTATGGAAATAAATAAACACCCATCATTTTGAGCCAGCACCCTACCTTCACTCCTGGCGAAGGGTCTCAGCCTGAAATATTGGCTGCTTATTCATTTCCACAGATGATGCCCGACCTGCTGCATTCCTCCGGCATTTCGTGTGAGCTGTACATAATGTGGACTGGCAATATCATACACAGAATTTAATGATAGGTCATCCAGTGGAATCCAGTGGAACAGGTGAAGTTTGGGTAGAAAAGAAAACAAATAAATCATAATGAGGAGAAGGTTGGCAAGCATTTAGCTGATGTATGAATGCATTCGATACTAAGGAAGTTAAATAAAAGTCGCATGGCAAGGAATTGAAGTTTGAATTGATGAAGACCATGGTGATTGGAAACATGATTCTCTCCAAAGAAAACAGATAATACTAAAAAAGGACATACCTTGAGAGACATAATGACTTACAGTCTTGATTGGGTAGTATTAGATTGTAAGAGCTGGCCATGCTTCCATTTCACTGGAGTACAACAAATGAAGTAGATCTGCCAGGATAATTAAATCATTATACAAACATTAGACCATAAAACATAAGAGCAGAATTAGGCCATTCAACCCATTGAGACTGCTCTGCCATTCCACCATGGCTGATTTATTATCCCACTCAACCTTATTAAACTATAAGACCATATTCTCCTATTCCCCTATCTTCTCCCCATAACCTTTGTTGGTCTAACTAATCAAAAATATTTCAACCTCCACTTTGAACATACCCAGTGACATGGCCCTCACAGCTGTCTGTGGGAATGAATTCTACAGATTCACTACCCTCTGGCTAAAGATCTTTTCTAAATGGACGTCCCTCTGTTCTGAGGCTGTGCCCTTGGTTCCCAGACTCCATCACCATAAAAAACAGCCTCTCTATCTAAGCCTTTCAACATTCGATAGTTTTCAATAAGACCCTCCTCATTCTTCTAAACTCCGGTGAGTACAGAGCCCAGAGTCATCAAACGCTCCTCATACATTAACCCATTCATTCCCAGAATCAATCTGGTGAACTTACACTGTATCTTCTCCAAAACAAGCATATCTTTTATTAGAAAAGTGACCCAAAACTGCTCACAATACTTCAAGTGTGGTCTGACCAATGCCTTATAAAGCCTCCACATTATATTCTTGCTTTTATATTCTCATCCTCTCGAAGTGAATGCAAACATTGCATTTGCCTTCCTTGCCACCAACTCAACCCATAGTTTACCCTTCAGAGAATGCTGCATGAGTCACTTTGCACCACTGGTTTTTGAATTTTTTCCCCCATTTAGAAAATAGTGTATGCCTTTATTCTTTCTGCCATAGTGTATTACGATGCACTTCCCTACACAATACTCCATCTACTTTGCCCGTTCCCTAATGTGTCTATGTTCTTCTGCAGACTCCCTCTTCCTCAACACTACCCGACTGCAGCTATCTTTATACTATCCACAAACTTGACCACAGAGCCATCACTATGCTAGGATGGAAAATATTAGACTACTATGAAGCTAAAAAAGGGTGACTGGATAGAAAGGTGACAAAATAGCCAGTGAATTAGGCCAGATTGAGGTATCTCATAGAAAAAGATGCTACAGGTACAAGACAAGTAGAAGGTAATATACTCTGCACAGATCCATTGAGCTGGGCTACTAAATTGCAGTGTAGTTGAGTGGCAGGGGAATTAGAGATGGGGCAAGCAGCATGTGAGAGAGAATAGGCTACAGAGAAATAAGTAGCAGAATGGGACTGATAGAAGTGCTCCCAAAGCTGGCATAGACTCAACTGGCCTTCTATGTGATCAGGAAATTATGACAAGCTGAGGTCAATTGACAACTTGACAATTTCATCACAACCTAGTGGGCAAGCAATACAAATTTCAGAGAAAGAGTCTGTACTCTGTACAAGCAACATGAGACAACCAGTTCACTTGAGTTACAGGACAACAGATGTATTGCCACATGCGTTTACAAACAGGGGGAGCAGCAACAGTCTGTGTACAAGGCCATTAAGTCCAGCAAAGTCAGTATGGGCAGAGAAGTTGAGGCTCTTGCTATTCACAGAATTGCTATATAATTGATTTTACACAATCATCCACAAAATAGACTCAATATTTTATAAGATTCATAGCACAACCTATAGAAAGTGGCTTTCCATGTATCACACACCTATATGCAGAGTACTTAGAACCCATATGAGTAAGATCAGTTCATGCTGACACAAAATTGCTGTGAAACTAATTCACTGCTGTGCACTAAGATTCTTAATTTTATTTTTATTTAGAGATACAGCAGGTAACAGGCTCTTCCAGCCCATTGGATGCATGCCACCCAATTACACCCATATAACCAATTAATCTAATAACTCATATGTTGTGTATTTAATCTTTAAGTAATGTTTGAATAATCTTCTATATATTTATTGGTCGATTAAGCATTCTTGTTTGTTTCAATAATTCATTACTGGCTATATGTATAAATATGTGAATTGCATGCATCATCGTGCTACCACATACAAGGGGTGATTTATAAGTTCGTGGCCTAAGGTAGAAGGAGATGAGTTATAAGCTCTTGTTACATGCACATGCAGTTCAATTCTTTGAGTGATTATGCAGAAAGTTTGAATTTAATAACTCATCTCCTTCTACCTTAGGCCACAAACTTATCAATCACCCCGATGAGTTATTAACTTCAAACTTTCTGCATAATCACTCAAAGAGTTGAACTGTAAGTGCATGTAACGAGAGCTGTATAACTCATCTCCGTCTACCTTAGGCCGTGAACTTATCAATCACCCCTGCTGTGGACACTTTCTGGAGGTCCAAGATCCTTATGCTCCACAACCACGGGACTAAGTGTGTAAATGTAGGAGGGGACTATGTTGAAAAATAAACGTGCCAAGTTTTCTAAAATTGATTCCTTCTACCTTAGGCCACCAATTTATCAATCACCCCTCGTAACACGTGTAAATTCACTTAAAGTAAACTCAAAGTTAGACTAACGAACCTGCCGGACTTCTGTGTCTTCCTTTTGAATTAGTTCAATGTTTTTAAGTTACAGAACATAACATCGTACAGTTTTGGAATGTGGGAACAAACTGGAGCACCCAGCGGAAACGTGTGCAATCACTGCAGAATGGACAAACTCCTTATGGACAGCATTGGAATTGAACGAAGTCTATAGTGCTGTAATAGTGATACACTACTGCTATGCTACCATGCCACCCCAATTTCTTCCTATTGTAGTTTTATTCTCCTTTTAACACTCAGTTTAATGTGGGGACTTGTTAAGGACTGTTATGGTTACAGTTATAAGAACCATGAATGCTGGAAACAATCAGCAGGTCAGCCTCTGCAACTTATTGATTTTGTCTGTATGTGCAGCAAATCCACTTGACCAAACATAAGAGATTCTGCGTATACTGGAAATACAGTGTAACACTCACATAAACTTCTGGAGGAACTCAGCAGGTCAAGCGGCATCTACAGAGAGGAATAAACAGCCAATGTCTCAGGCTGAAAAGTCCACTGATTATTCCTCTCCATAGATGCTACCTGACCTGCTGAGTTCCTCCAGCACTTTGTATGTGTAAATCAACATTGTTTATTTGAATGAGATTCTGCTATGAAATCATTTTTTTTTTGAAAGAACCAAGCAGTTTGAAAGCAAACTTGGGTATCCACACTTTACTATGCAGGCATGTTGGGTGATATTAGAATAAAGGGAAATAAACAGTTATGTTGAAGCATTTTGAACATTCTCAATGCGTTTTCCTTTTTGCTTGGTAACATAGGCACCTTTGCTTCCTGTCATTGACAGCCTATCTCAGACAAACGCAAACTAAATAAGAGTTTGTCATGAATTGTAAATGAGGCATATCTCAAGAAATTTAATAAAAGCAGCTTCCCATATCAATAAATATTACCCTTACTGCACAGTATTGTTAGAATAACTATTGACTGAGATTGATAACATTTGACAGTAAATTGAACGCCCATTTAATATGCTCATATTTTCATTGACTTCAATGAAAATTAATCATCTTGAATGATGTTAACTGTACAGCGTCTATCCCAAAACTAATGATAATCAATTGCAAAAAGTCAAAATGAGCCCTTTCGTGGTGTAGCAGAATAATCACCGAAGTCCAATTTCTGGTCACCCAGTGGAGTGTGTTGAATTATTAGCAAAACAGAACGGGCAGCTGGTTTTTTTTCATATGACTAAATTGAATCATCAGAATCTCAGCAACACCAATATATATAAGATGACCACAGCTTACCTCAGAATTTAAATCGTTGCTCTTACCTTCTCACATTTCAACCTTATAGACATTAATCATAAAAGTGCAGTCACTGGGAAGGACACTGGTGTGGTTAGTAGAGCCACTGCTCCAAAGCCCTGAGTCTAGGGTTGAATCTTAAACTAGGGTGCTGACTGCATGTAGCTTGAACTGTGACCATACGTGTTTCCTCTGGTGGCTCCAGTTTTGTCCCACATACCAAAAAATATGCAAATTGGCAGATTACTTGCCTGCAATAAATTGTTCCAAGTGTGTCAGCAAGTAGTAGAATCTGGAAGAAGTTGATGAGAATTTTTTTTTAATTGAATTAATACAGAATTAGTGTAAAGGTATAGTTGATGGTCAGACTCATTAAGAGTCTCAACCCAAAGTGTCAAATGTCTATTTCCCTCCATGGATGCTGCCTGAGCTATTCAGTTCCTCCTGCTTTCTATGTGTAGCCTCAGGTATTAATCTTGGCTCCTTGAAATCAAATCATCATATTTAACTTTGTTGATATTTTCAATCATTTAAAATAAGCAGCAATTTTAGTGAAATATCAAATACAAATTATTAATCTATCTGGTTTTACCTAGAGTAAGTGAATATAGAGAATATTAGTTAATCCATTCACATTCTTTATCCATCATTCCCAGAAAAAGGAAAGATAGGAAACATATATCCTATTTGCCGGTTAGCAGTTTTTTAATAGGGCTGTTTGACCAGCCCTGTTACGGAATCAAAGAATTAACTTGGGTTCTGTTGAGTCTTTTTTCAAAACTGACTTACAACGTCCTCTTATTTCCCTCAGGAAAACTTGTTAATTGGCAATAAGCAGGCATGTTCTTTTGTTGCTGAGCACAATAATAAAGCCATGATGTTTATTTTTCTCCACATAAATATTCTATCAACAATCCCAGCTTAAACTGCTGGAAGAAAGCCTAACCAGGAAGTTTGCATGAATCCATTTCTGTCCAATGTTTTATATGTAAATGTTTTGTGCAAGTATTTGAACTAGATACCCTAAACTAGCAACCAAGCAATAACTGTTCCAGATTGTTAAGAACATTTTTTAAAGTATTTATAAAATCTTTCCACTCAGCTATAACTGGATTTGAACCTTTTGAACTCTACAAAACTTAAATGCAATACTTCAGTGCAGCTAACTATCAAGGTGGTTGGAAGCCTTCAGCACAGATATTTCTGCCCCCAACATGTGTAACAGAAACAAATGCCCCTCCTCCCCTTCTTACCCCATCCCTGACATATTTAGTTGTTTGTTTTTTTTCTCTCTCTCTGCCCATCACTATGCCTGTTCTCCATCTCCCTCTGGTGCTCCCCTCCCCCTTTCTTTCTCCCTAGGCCTCCCATCCCATGATCCTTTCCCTTCTCCAGCTCTGTATCACTTTTGCCAATCACCTTTCCAGCTCTTAGCTTTATCCCACTCCCTCCGGTCTTCTCCTATCATTTCGCATTTCCCCCTCCCTCTCCTACTTTCAAATCTCTTAGTATCTTTCCTTTCAGTTAGCCCTGATGAAGGGTCTTGGCCCGAAACGTCGACAGTGCTTCTCCCTATAGATGCTGCCTGGCCTGCTGTGTTCCATCAGCATTTTGTGTATGTTGTTTTCACAGCAATTTTTTAGATTTTATATTGAAATGAACATACTTTGAATTCATCGCATACACCTACATCACAGACAGTTGTGGCATCACCACAGACACAACCTGGTCATAATTTCTCTTCTCTCCAGACTTCCAATGTGCCTCACTATCAACAGGTGACTTTTCAGAAAATTGCTGCTTATTTGCTAGCAAGTTTCTGCCCTTTAGTGTAAAAGGGTGAACAATAAAAAACACATATGAATTTCTAAATGTGAATGCAGATGATTACAGTCAGTGACTGAATCAGCACAGATCCACTTACATTTATTTCCTCACCCATACCATATATTTACTTGCACTTATTCCAGTTTGGTTTAGAACCCTGTTACGTAATGAATTCTCATGCTGACACCAATGTTATGCTTTAGTTGACTATAATGGATGACTAAGCTATCAATTTTCTTTCACTCTCAATAATCAAGTGCATGCATTCCTTATGTTCCCTTATCAAGTCTTGGAATTCATTATACTAACAAAATTAAGCCCCAAGGATTTTAACTACACTATATAAAATAAAACATTTCTATGTTTAGTGTATATGTCAACTATATACTAACTGAGTTAATTGAAACTTACATTTTCTTCTCATTGGCAATACAATTTGCCTAACCTTAACTCAATACATTTTCAGTAGTTTCCAATAAATTAGATCAACTTTTAAAAATCCACATCCTGTCTAAAAATATGTTGACAGTGAATTGTTATTTCTCTTACAGAGTCCATGACATAGAGGTCATGGGTTAAAGGTGAAAGATGAAATGCTTAATGGGAACATTAAGGAGCATGTCTTCACTCAGAGAGTGGTGAGAGTGTGGAACGAGCTGCCGACACAACTGGTGGATGGAGAAATTTGCATCAGTACTTGGATGGGAGGGGTAGGGAGGGCTGTCATCTGGATGCAGGTCGATGGGACTATGCAGAATAATAGTTCGGCATGGACTAGATGGCTGAATGACCTGTTTCTGTGCATAGTGTTTTATGACTCTACGTATACAAGAGTGTAACAATCATTTCAACTTGTGATGCTTGATAACTCACTCATGACTCTGTCATAGATTCTCAACCAATTAACCTGCCTTTTCATTATCTATTTCTAATTCATGCAAAGTACAGGCCATGATACTTCCAGCCATTAGTAAAATTTTAGACGGCCATGTAAATTTCACACATGCCTGCAGTAAGATAAACTGACAAAATATAATTCTTGAAATATAAATTCCAGGGTATATCTGTAGATGGGTGCAATCTGTATTCCAGTGTAGCAAACGTATAGTAGATAAAAATAATCTTCGAAATAAAATTTGGAACTCTAGGCAATAAAACAAGAATGTATATTAAAATTCTGCTCTGAAAGGCACATCAGAAATGATACCATGTTTAAAATGTAGCTTGCTTCAGGTTTTAATGCTATATTTCACAAAAAAAATTGAGAAATCTTGCTTTGGAGCTCAATCCACCAACCCAATAATTACAAATAAATACTGCCTTTGTAAAAAAAAATATTCAGCCATGACACTCCAAAATCAGGAACAGTTTCTTCAGCTTATCAGCAATCAAACATAAAAGCAGAAGAGTCAAACCATCCGGTATTTTCTCCAACCACAGAATACGATTGGTACCACCTTCTCAGCTTTTACCTGAAGCATTGTACTTTGGATTGTAGCTCTATTCTTGACTGTTTATTCAGTTTGATTCAATCCTGCAAATTCTATTGTCACTAAATTGATCTGCAAACAATCACAAAGCCACTGTTTCTTTCACAGCTGCTCCAGTTCTGCTATAGTAATCACACAGAAGTCAGGCTAGGCTGAAAGTGATACTTTGAATGGGTGCCCTCAGACACAACATTGCGACAACCATTGCTTCTCACACAACAGAAACATTTATTTTATAATGTATTTCTTAACTGATACAAAGCAGCAATCAATATAACTATAGAGGCTGAACAGCTGAATATTAGCTACAGAAAGTTATACAGTCATTGGTTATAGTCTTTCGTAAATTCTATTATATTGCTTTAACATCACAACCATTAATAAAACAATATATACTATTATATGTATTATATTTGCTTTTATTCCTGTAGTTATGTTATTACTGTTTATACATGAAAAAAATTAAAATATGAGGGTTTTTTAAATTCACTAATTCCTATTTTCCAATAGAGCAGTGACTCTCTGCATTATATAATAAAAAGTTCCATTGCCTAACTATCTACCAAGATTTTTTAAAAATAACTGCTAACACACTTTTTATCACTGTTGGATTATTAACATGTGTGTGTTTGTATACATACAGATAAAATCTTAATGTCTGCACAATTAAGGCAGTAGCCGATTCCAAAGGATCCAATGGATTAGATGCATAATAATGAATCAAGGGAATTAGTTAAAAGCATTCATTGAACTGTGGATAGCTTATAATGGTCTAAAATGATGATATAATATTGATAGTTTGGTTTTGTTTGGAATTACAAAATACTATAAACATTTCTATTTCTCCCTAGACACTTCCTAATTACTTGGCAAACCAGCTACAGTACACAGCAAACTTCATTCATAGCAGCCCTATTAAAATCAATGGCTGGAATATCAGAAGCACTATGATTCAAGTGCAGTAACCAGTCCATTAACTGCTTTGGAGCAAGGTGCATTACTTGAGAGTGTCTCCAAATTTTGGTACTATAAAATATATGTGGGTGCTCTAAGTGGTCAATTACTCAGCAGAGTGTCTTCATGTAGGTAACTGTGCCTGAGTCACAATCATGGTCAGAGTGTGCAGTTAAAGATGGTGGAACAGAACAATGCATGTAGTTTGTTGATGGCTCAGGGTTCGGCACCACTGTAAACTGCTGAGCTAGAAGCACTTAACTACAAGTAGGTAATAATAGTTGAATAAATGGCCAAGTATTTGGCAAATAGTTTGCAGTGTTGGTATTGGTAACTAGGATATCATCTACTTTGTATCTAAGGAAGATAGCACAATCTAAATGGAACATAATTAGAAGCGTCAGAGGTACAGAGGATCTGATTCAGAATCAGGTATATTGTCACTGACATATGTTGTGCAGTACAGTGCAATATAGAAAAATATTATAAGTTGCAATCAGAAGTATATATAAAAAAAAATTAAATAAGTAGTGCAAAAGAGAGCAAGATAGTGAGGTAGTGTTCATATGTTGGTTCATTGTCCGTTCAGAAATCTGAGGAGAAGAAACTGTTCGTAAAACATTGAGTACGTGATCTCAGGCTCCAATATTGACTCTTTGATGGTAGTAATAGGGGACATCTATTTCATCTATTAGATACCAAAAATAATCAGGAAGGTGAATTATCCACTAGCCTAACAGTCTTGGATAAAAGAAAATAGCACAGTTGCCTCCACTGAAAACCAATTGCCACACTTTGGACCATTTGCTTTAGCCATATGGGGAGAACACAGCTGGAGTACAATAAACGTTCTGAGTATTACCCTCATGAGTGGAATCAGAGGCTTGAGGATAGTGCTACATGCATTTTCTAGAATCATTTCTGGATGTCAAGTGATAAATTATGGGAAGTAATGACACAAGCTATTGTTTTCCTTGGAATTGAGAAGAGTAAGGAATGGTTTAATCAATATTATCAAGGAACTAAGGAGTTAAAATGAACAGGGAGAACCAAAGTCCAAATTAGTGTCTGACCTCTAAGAAAGGAAACTAGGATATGCAGTACTTTTACACACAAAGTGTGGTAGAAGTGTGGCAGAGAATTCAGGATGCAACTCTCAATGTTATTTCATTTGCTACTTTTAAATGAAATTGATTTTTCTTTACAAAGCATATTAAGAAATATGAAGCACAGATATCAGGAAGAATTCTTATTGTGCACATTCAGAATTATTTTATATTTTTGTTTATATTTGGCCCATCATATCTATATGAATTAACAGTGCTAATCCCATTCCCTTACTTCCTTCACTGCCACATGCCCATCGAATCCATCCTGATTTTTTTTCCTACAGCCCATGTTAACAAGCCTGCTGAAATATTTCAGGGCAGGGTTTCCCAACCTGGGGTCCACAGACTCTTTGCTTCACGATAATGGCCCATGTCATAAAAAAAGGTTGGAAACTCCTGTTTTAGGGTGAGAAAAATGAAATGAGTTGGGTGTGTTGGTGGGGGGGGGGTGGGAGGAATCTACTTGATCACATTCAAAGTTCACATAGATTTAAGGTTGACCATAGTGCAACTCTTTATTTAACACAATTGTGCAGTGGTGAAAACAGTCAGTTGTAAAGCATCTGTGTGCACTTAGGACTAATAACCAAAGACAGATTTCTTTTCTCTTGAGTAGCATAGCATTTTCAGTGATACATTTTAGTAGCATCAACATGAAAGATAATGTAACTTAAAGGGGAGAATTCTCAAGAGCATTGAGGAACAGAGTAATGAACTCATAGATTTATACAGCACAGAAACAGGCCAATTAGCTAATACACCCATGCCCAGCAAGAGGCCTTCCTGTGCTAATTTACTTGGCTACATTTGGCCAAGCCTTTCTTATCCACAAACCTGTCTGAGTACATTTTAAACATTGTAATTGTACCCACCTATACTACCTCCTACGGTAGCTCATTCCATGTACCTACCATTCTCTAAGTGAATAAAGAATTGTCCATTATATCTCTCCACTACCCTGGGTAAAGGACTGTGATAATCTATTTTATAAATGTCCCTTATGAATTAAAAAACATCTATAAGGTCTCCCCTCAGTCTTCTTCTAGGGAAACAATCCCAAACTTTTCAGCCTTACCTTATAAGCCTTGTCCTCCAGTCCGAGCAACATCTTCGTAAATCTCTTCTGTACCCTCCCTAGCTTAATTACCACCCTGGATCTCCTGCCTCCAATTTTATATCCAATTGGGTCACTCATCCTGGAACCTATGTCATTTATCTTTCAAATTGACCTACCAAACAGAACCTGGTCAAACTACTCTTCTCCTGCCCTTAGCAATCCTCTTGAATACTTTTCATGAAATTCAGTCAGGTTTGTGAGTCACAATTTCCCGCATGCAACACAATGTTGATTATCACTTTTCGGTCCTTGCCTTCCCAATTGCAAAATGATCCTGTCACAGGATTCCCTGCAGTAACGTTCCCACCAGCGATGTCAGGGTCACCAGCCTGTAGTTTCTCAGCTTAACGTTGCAGCCTTTCTTTAATAAAAGCACAAGATTGGCCAAGCTCTAGTCTTCCTAGGGCCACTGCAATTTCTTACCTTGTTTCCCACAACTTCCTCAGATACACTTATTCAAGCCCTAAGTACTTATCCTCCTTTATTGTGGCACCTCCTCTTTCATAATGTTGATATGTTTCAGGACTTCACTGTTCTCTTCCTGAATTCCATAGCTTCCATCACTTTCTTCACAGTAAATTCAAATGAGTAATAAATTGATTGTTTTGTACATTAATTTTAAAGGTTGAAATAAAATCCGTTTAAACCACACAGAATGTTGGATTTGATTAATCAAAGCATTGAGTATAAAACTGAAGAAGTTCTAACAATGAAAACACTGCCAATGATCTGGTAGAAAACTGCATAACTTTATTTTCTCAGATTTATAATGCTACAAGTTATTTCTAGAAACTTAAAGGGGAAAAAAGTAACTGCTCTGCAGTAATCTGAGTCAACTTTCAATGATTCTGAATATCCAGAAATTTTATTGTGCCTTGTTCAGTAAATACAAAAAAAACAGAGAATTTGGCAAAAGGAGCTAGAGCCGGTTTCATAATAAATATTATTTGAATAAGAATAAGGTGGGTGAGCAATTAAGATGAAGCAGTTTCATTTACCATTCAGTTTCCACTGATTTACAACCATGGTACTAGTTTTGCCAACAATTGATGCACCTGTCCTGTCCATTGTGGAACAATTACTTTCTCTATCCCCCAAATGCAATAGGATATATTTTCATCTGACATCTGAAGTGTGATTTCTCCAGCCAAGATAAATCAGTTCTGCTGGCCCACAGACAGAAATGGTGCAAAACAAAAGCAATTTTCCCTGAAAGGAATTTCTGGGGAGACAAATAATTCTGATGCTGGAAACGTGAACAAAAATGGAAAATGCTCGAAGCTCTCAGCAGATTATGCATTATCTGTGGGGGCAGGTTTCCTCCCATGTCCCAAAGTTGCCATGCCATTTCTCTAAATAAACTAAATAAAAAATACATAGGAAACAGCGTCAATTAGGTCATACACTGGAGAAGTGAGGAAATGAGTGTGTTACATTTCAGAGGGGACAAGTGGAGAAAATCAAGGGGAAGCCTATGATTAACTGCAGACAAAAAGCTCAAGATCAGAATTACTTATAAGAATGCTAGTTGGAGGCTGAAGACAGAAATTGAAACAGAGAGACATATCCAGCGAAAGGGAGGCAAAATGGCAATTAGCTGAATTGATAAATGCAATATTGAGTCTCAAAGTGACAGAAAACGATTTAAAAAATTTTGTAAAAGTGGTTCACATCCTGCCCTAATCTGAAATTTGTATTCCGATTATGGTTAAAATTTCTTGGTGTTCACCTGGCAGAGAATCTCACCTGGTCCCTCAACACCAGCTCGATAGCAAAGAAAGCCCAGCAGCATCTCTACTTTCTGTGAAGGCTGAGGAAAGTCCATCTCCCACCTTCCCCCCACCCCCCATTGTATTGAGAGCATCCTGAGCAGCTGCATCACTGCCTGGTATGAAAATTGCACCATCTCAGATCGCAAGACCCTGCAGCGGATAGTGAGATCAGCTGAGAAGATCATCGAGGTCTCTCTTCCCGCCATTATGGACATTTACACTACACGCTGCATCCGCAAGGCAAACAGCATTATGAAGGACCCCATGCACCCCTCATACAAACTCTTCTCCCTCCTGTCATCTGGGAATAGGCTCCAAAGCATTCGGGCTCTCACGACCAGACTATGTAACAGTTTCTTCCTTCAAGCTATCAGACTCCTCAATACCCAGAGCCTGGACTGACACCAACTTACTGCCCTCTACTGTGCCTATTGTAATGCCTGCACTGTTTTGTGCACTTTATGCAGTCCTGGGTAGGTCTGTAGACTAGTGTAGTTTTTTTTTTGTGCTGTTTTTCATGTAGCTCAGTGTAGTTTTTGTACTGTTTCATCTAACACCATGGTCCTGAAAAATGTTGTCTTGTTTTTACTGTGTGCTGTACCAGCAGTTATGGTTGAAATGACAATAAAAAGTGATTTGACTTGACTTGGTTTCATTAACAAATACAATCCTTTGATGATTAACAGCCAATTGTTCACTGCTTGGTTACCTCAGATGTATGCTTAATAGATCATAAAACCCTTCACACCTTCACACATGCTTTACAACATGCAAACCAAAGATGTTCACCTCAGTTCTATGGCAATTTAATATGAAAGCTGAGTTTGTAACGGCAGATAAAATATCTCAAGTTTCAGCATTGCACTCATCAACATTTATGGCATTATTGTTTGAGAATGAACATTCCCTTAGCCTTTTATTCTGATAAAGAGTGCTAGATACCCTATTTATTTTCAGTTTTGTGGCACTTGACTTCCAGATTTGTGAATGAAAATCTTGTTCATTTCTAACTCACTGGGGTGCTTCCCTTTCCTCTGAAAAGCTCCTCTTTCTTGTTATTGCACCTGCTTTGAATTCACAGCATGAGACACCCTCCCATTCTGATCAGTATTCCTTCCAAGATTAAAATTTTACTCAACTGTAACTATAGGAGATACAATTTCTACACCACTTCAAAGAGGAGTAGGGTATTTGTGAATAATTTTCTAAATAACCCTCGGCTAAAATTACCAGCTGCTCACCCATTCTTTGCAAACTCAAGGCTTAATTCATCCAATGCACTTTGATTCAGACGTCCTCATCCTTCCCTTCATAATTCTGAGTTAGTTTGAAATATCCAGCCTGTCAACTACTTTGCACCTTGGCAGGCGCACCCATTATCTTGGTACCTGTCAATCTACCTCGTCTACTCACTGAGCAATGCCACGTTGCAAAAATATTCCCCTTTGCTCCAAAATCTTTCCATTGCTTCCTTCACCTGTTTACCTGTGCAATCTCTTCTGGCCGCATAATCCATCTTGCACAATCACCAGTATTTATACCCTGCAAACCTGAAAATAATGCCCTTGAGAAGTGTCGGTGAGCCATATTGTCGAAATGGTCAAGCTACTCCCATGCTGCGCTTAGGTAAGAAGATTCAGGATTTAGCCACAATCACAATGAAGGAATTGTGATAACCTAGTCAAATAATATGTTGCAAACCTGAAGGAAAACCAGAAGGTGCTGGTATTCTGGTGCAGCTACTATCCTAGTCCTTGGTTTGGACGATGCTGCCCAAATAACATTAGGTTAGCAACTAATGTGCAATATGAAGGTGGGTGTAAATATTTAGGATGGCTGTCAGCAAAGTTTTAGCTGATGTAGAACTAATGGAGTATTGTTAGAGCTACAGGCAAACGAAGAATATAACAGTTCAAAGTTATTATCAAAGTACATATATGTCACCAAAACAACCAAGAGATATGTTTTCTTGTAGGCATACACAGTAAATGCATGAAACACAAGATAACCAATTAATGACCGCACCCAACAGGACGGATAAACAACCATTGTGCAAAAGGCAGCAAACTGTGCAAATAAAAAAGAGTAAATAAAGAAATAAATAGATAAGCACTATCTATTGAGAACATGTGATGAAGAGTCTTTGAAAGATCTAGGAGTACTTGTTCATCAGTCACTGAAGGTGAATGAGCAAGTGCAGCAGGCAGTGAAGAAGGCTAATGGAATGTTGGCCTTTATTACAAAGGGAATTGAGTACAAGAGCAAGGAAATTCTTTTGCATTTGTACAGGGCCCTGGTGAAACCACACCTGGAGTATTGTGTACAGTTTTGGTCTCCAGGGTTAAGGAAGGACATCCTGGCTATAGAGGAAGTGCAGCGTAGATTCACGAGGTTAATTCCTGGGATGTCCGCACCGTCTTACGCAGAGAGGTTAGAGAGACTGGGCTTGTACACGTTGGAATTAAGGAGATTGAGAGGGGATCTGATTGCAACATATAAGATTATTAAGGGATTGGACAAGATAGAGGCAGGAAATATGTTCCAGATGCTGGGAGAGTCCAGTACCAGAGAGCATGGTTTGAGAATAAGGGGTAGGTCATTTAGGACAGAGTTAAGGAAAAACTTCTTCTCCCAGAGAGTTGTGGGGGTCTGGAATGCACTGCCTAGGAAGGCAGTGGAGGCCAGTTCTCTGGATGCTTTCAAGAAGGAGCTAGATAGGTATCTTATGGATAGGGGAATCAAGGGAGATGGGGACAAGGCAGGAACCGGGTATTGATAGTAGATGATCAGCCATGATCTCAAAATGGCAGTGCAGGCTCAAAGGGCCGAATGGTCTATTTCTGCACCTATTGTCTATTGTCTATTGAAAGTCACGTTCCAGCCTAGTGCCTGAGAGATTGTGAAAAGAATGCGGTGTGTGGAAAGGTGGGTAACTCTTTGCAGGATTCCTAGCTTCAGATCTATTCCTGCAGTCAGAGTATTTGTGTGGCTGGATATGTATAACATCCCTGTGCGTACGGTATGTAATCGACTGTACCTAATGAACACAAAATACAGGTCACAGTAGGGACCATGTCAGTGTGCAATTAGGGAAATATATATATTACTACATTGATTACACTAGAACTAATAAATAATTTAACAAATTTGTGCTGCGCATTGAAAGTTGTTACCATATTATAATCTATTAAGACTAACCTTGCTCTAATTAAATTTTTCAGTTCACTTACTCAGCCTCTGGGACAAATATCAGGATTAATACATCACATACAAAATGCTGGAGGAAATCAGTAGGAAAAGCAGCATCTATGGAGGGAAATAAACACTTGATATTTTGGGCCAAGACCTTTCACTGGGACTGGAAACAAAGAGGGGAGATGCCTGAATAAAGGGGTAGGTGGAGGGAGAGGAGCGCAAATTGGCATGCCATACGTGAATCCAGGTGAAGGAGGGGGAAAATAAGGAATGTGAAAAGCTAGAAAGTGATGGGTGAGGAAGGCAAAGAGTTGAAGAAAAATGGAATCTGGTAAGAGAGGACAGTATACCATAGAATATAGAGAAATACGTGGGGTACCAGCTCAAAGTTCAAAGTTTAAACTTCAGAGTAAATTTATTATCGAAGTACATATATGTCACTGTATTCGACCCTGAGATTCATTTTCTTATGGACATTCACACTAAATACAAATAAATGAAAAAATAATCATCATCATCATTATCATCATTAATAAATAAGCAATAAATATCAAGAACGTGAGATAAGAGACCTTGAAAGTGAGTCCATAGGTTGCGGATGCAGTTCAGTGCTGGAGTGAGTGAAGTTAAGTGAAGTTAACCCCTTCAGGAACTTGATGATTGAGGAATACTATCTTTTCCTGAATCTGGTAGTGGGTCCTGAGGCTCCTGTACCTCCTTCCTGATGGCAGCAACAAGAGAGCATGATCAGGATGGTGGGTGTCCTTGATAATGGATGTTGCTTTGCTGCAACAGTTGTTCTTGTAGATGTGCTCAATGGTGGAGAGGACTTCACCCATGACGGACTGGGTTGTATCCATTACTTTGTGTAGGCTTTTCAAATCAAGGGCATTGGTGTCTCTATATCATGCTGTGATGCAACCAGTTAATATCCTCTCCACTGTAAATCTGTAGAAATTTGTCAAAATTTTAGATGACATTATGGCACTGCTGTGTAATTTTGTTGTAATGGCACATACATGTCAGACCCAGGATAAGTCCTCTGAAATTATAGCACAGAGGAATGTAAAGTTGTAGAGTGAGCAAGATTAAGTTAATTAGGGAGGGAGAACAGAAAGAGAAGGAATAATGGGGCCACAGAGATATGGGAAAACAGAGGTGTTAAAGGAAAAAAAGGGAAACAGTTACCAGAAGTTAGAGAAATCAATGCTGATGTCATCAGGCTAGAGTCTACCAAGATAGAATAAGAGGTGTTGCACCTCCAATCTGCATCTGTCAGGTAGACAATTCAGCTAAAATGTTAAGCTTTTTTGTAAACTGAATGATATTTCACAACTAAATGCACACTGACCTAATCTTTTTGTCCATTGAGCCCAGTTAGAAATGAGAATATTGAAGCCTTTAAAATCATGAATTGGTATAATTTTTAAAAATTTATCAGCAATTTTTTAATACGCACTCAATATCCAAACATCTGTGCTGGAAGTACTGAATAAAAATGAGCATATTTTCTCTGGATCTCTCCTAATCATTCCTGTCTCAAATTAATGTATTTTTTATTCTATGTAAATTGGTTGGGACAGGAACAAGCATGATCATTCCATAGTTTCTCATGTTTCCCATAATGAAAATGTTATTTTATACCAGAGGAGTACCGATGTGCTCTGTTCAGCAGGACCTGTAAGTGTGAAAAACATGCTGGCTTAATTCAAACAAATTTAGAAAACAGAGTGGTAGAAATTAGGCTTTTGTATTGTTGCACAAGTTGCTAGGGTTGTTAAGGTGTATGGTGTTTGGGTCTTCATCAGTCAGGGGATTGAGTTCAATATTACATCCTTGCTTTTATATTCTAGTCCTCTTAAAATGAATGCAATCCTTGCATTTGCCTTCCTCACCATAGGCTCAACCTGCAACTTAACCTTTAGGAAATCCTGCGCAAGGACATCCAAATCAACCCTTTTATTTCTTCTACCAACGTACATGACCATACACTTCCTGACACTGTATTCCATTTGCCATTTCTTTGCCCATTCTCCTAATCTGTCTAAGTCCTTCTGTAGCCTCTCTGTTTCCTCAAAATTACCTGCCCTTTCATCTATCTTCATATCATCCACAAACTTTGATACAAAGCCATCAATTCTATTATCCAAATCACTGACATATAACATAAAAGAATCAGTCCCAAAACAGACTCTTGTGAAACATCACTAGTCACTGGTAGCCAGTCAGAAAGATTCTCTTTACTCCCACTCTTTGTCTCCTGCCAATCAGACACTGCTTTATCCATGCTAGAATCTTTCCTCTAATACCATGGGCTCATAGCTTGTTAAGCAACCTCATTGGTGGCACCTAGTTGAAGGCCTTCTGAAAATCCAAGTATACAACTTCAACTGATTTTCCTTTGTCTATCCTGCTCATTATTTCTTCAATGAATTCCAACAGATTAGTCAGGCAAAATTCTACCTTGTGGAAACCATGCTGACTACGGCCTATTTTATCATGTGCCTCCAAGTACCCTGAGACCTCATCCTTAATAATCAACTCCAATATCTTCCCAGCCACTGAGATCAGACTAACCGGTATATAGTTTACATTCTTCTGACTCTCTCCCTTCTTGAAGAGTGGATGTCATTTGCAATTTTTCAGTCATCCAGAACCATTCCAGAATCTAGTAATTCTTGAAAGGTCATCACTAATGCCTCCATAATCTCTTTTGCAACATCAGTTTTCCAAAACCTTCTGTCTAGTTATGATAATTTCACACACTTCATTTCCCCTGACACCTGGAACTTCCACCGCACTGCTAGTATCTTCCACGGTGAAGACTGATGCAAAATACTTATTCAGTCTGTCTGCCATTTCCTTGTCCCCTATTACTACCTCTCCAGCATTGTTTTCCGGTGGTTCAATATCTATTCTCTCTTCTCTTTTACACTTTACGTATCCAAAGAAATGTTTGGTATCCTCTTGAATATTATTGCCTAGCTTACTTTCATATTCCAGCTTGACCTTCTTAAAGACATTTTTTTAGTTGCCCTCTGTTGGTTTCTAAAAGCTTCCCAAACCTCTAGCTTTTCACTAATTTTTGCTGTATAGTCGGCCCTCTCTTTGGCTGTTGTGTGTTATGATATTCTCACAACAGCTGGTTGATATAAAACCACGGCTAAGATCACACTGTGCAAATATTACTGATTTAGTTAAATTTGTAAAACCTGTTAAAATATAAACCAGGTCATTTTCTTAACAGAAGTGGAAACTAAATGTGACATTAGTCATGATCAATAACAGTTGCTTTAAGACTGCTGTCCCTTTTAAACACTGTGTCATGTAACTAACATTTCTCTGAACTGTACCAATGCACATGGAAAATTCCAGGTATAGTTTGCAAGGAATCCTTCATTACTCAAAACACATCTTGAATAAAAACAAAAATTAAGCAAGTTCTCAATAGGTCAGACATATGATTTACATATACAGTATATACCCTGAAAAAGGATCTTGTGCTTTCCTGGAGAATTTGAAGAATAAACTCTTCTCAGGCTTCCAAATGGGTACAGGTATCAACTTTAACTAATATTTCAATTAAAAACTCTGCCATCTTCATCAGGGATGATGTCTGGGTGTGTCTAGTCTGGTGGTACTAATAACCCCCTTATCCATCCCTCCTGATTGGTTAGTCCACATCCAACCAGGTTTCCACCCACCCACCTTGTTTATAATCAAATTCCAGTTTTTACTGAGAGTGAGACCTTACTCTTTGTTAATATTCTTTTTCTCTAGTTTTATTTCAATGGCTTTCTTTACTAGGCGGTCCCAAAACCCACTGTCACACACAGTAGTTTTGTGCCGTCGAAGTCAATCCCATGGCCAATGCGAATGCAATTTTCTGCTACCACCAATTCCTCTGGGTAACCCAAACAGATACACCTCCTGTGCTCCTTGATGTGGATTTTCACCATGCAGCCTTCTGGCCGATATACGCTGCTCTGCATTCACTGTATACGTCTATTTGGTGGTAAACACCAGGCAACCTGAGTCCCAGGTCATCTTTGACCTACATAAGCCATGACTGAACCTTCCTTATGGGTTTATGGATGGTATTACTTTGGTATTTATTCAGGATCCTGGCGACCCTTCCAAAAACCTTGGAAATCTAGGGAAGACTGCTAAATTTCCTTGGTTTTTCCATTGGCTTTTATAAGCACCCAATTGATTTCCTTCACCTTGTAGCCATTCTGTAGGAATGTCCGTGTGTAATCATTTTATTTCCTCAGGGAGACTCTCCGGATCGAATCAAAATTATCATGCCTCCCAACGTGAAGCGGTTCCTTCTAACTTTGACTAACCGTGTGGTAACTACAGGTATTTGGAACTGTCTAGTAATGGAAGCCATTTAAATAAAACTAGAGCAAAAGAAAGAGGAAGGTCTTGCTCTATGTACGAACTGGAATTCAATTGTAAACAAGGTGGGAGAGCGGGAAACTGATTGGATGAGGACTAACCAATTGGGAGGGACAGATGACCGTGGTATAAATAACACCAGACTAGGTATGCCCAGGCATCATCCCTGATGAAGATGGCAGAGCTTGTCATCAAAACATCAGTTATAATCAATACCTGCACCCGCTGGAAGCCTGAGAGGAGATTATTCATAGTGTATACCCTGATTTAGCTCTTCAAGTCTCATATGTAAGACTATGTATGTTCCACCACAGGGTTTGTCTGTGGTTACAAACTCACTGAGAGCCACTGGCTCAAAATTCTTTATAGAATAAATGAACCAGATGTGAAAATGCAATTTTCTCTAGCAAATGAGGTCCAATGTCTAATTAGGCTCCAGCTTCAGGTCTCTATCTTGTATTATTACCAGTCCTTGACCTTAACTTAAGGCTGAAATAATTTCCATACCAAAATTCTCAACTATCAGGGCAATTAACAGAACTGGCATTTAGTTGGTATAAATTTTCCAAAAGCGTGACTGTTAACCACCCAATAGTAAATGCAGAAGCATGAGATTTCCAATTAATGCTCAACTAATAGAAATTTTTGCAGGTCCTTTTTTTAAAAATTGATATTTCTTCTTATAAATTTCTTACAAATCCTGAATGATGGAGTCCTTTTATTTGAAAATAATTTTTTCTGCCCAGCAAACAAAAAAAAAGCCAAATGCATTGTAGCAATTTATAAAGCAACCAGCAAAGATCCCTATCAGGGCCATTCATCAGTCTCTGAGAGTCTGATATAAATGGCAGATCAAAGACAGTGCTGACCTGCATACTTAAGCAGTCTGTCCTCAGTGATTGGTATGTGCGCAGTTCAGACATTTGCAAGTCGATCTGAAAATTGCTTCAGGTTGACCGTTAGTGTTCCACGGATTATCCACACTCCAGTCTCTGACTGTGGTATTCTCATTTTACAGACAAGAAACAGGTTAAAAATTGCCCAACGTTATTCAATTATAAAAGTACTGCTCTTCCAGAAAGCAATGAAGAAAGAGAGCAGTCACAAAGCTAATCTGCAAGGTCCCATCAACAAGATGCCTTTCACATATTATTCTAAATCTAAAATTCATTCTCCTATGAAAAAAATGTTATTCCAACTGATGAGTTCTGTAACTCCAAAACATAAAAACTAATTGAAATAAAAACGCAGAAGAGAGCCAAAGATAACTCAAGTATATCCTTAGTTTTACTTTTAGCAAGGGGCACGTATATCACATAGCGGTGTCATGACATATGCAATTCACGTATTTTTACACCTAACCCATATGAATTATTTAAATAAATAAAGACTGCTTACATAAACTATACATTTACACTATTACTCAAATATTACTGAAATATTAAAGACAGAACTTCCCTGTTTAGCTATAAACTCCAACTCAATAGAGAATGCATCTCAACTACATATATACACAGCATACTATAAAATACAACTACTATATACAGATATACACAGCACTGTAAATTTTAAGTTGTTCCATATAGGCCTAAAGATTTAATCGCTGTGAAGGATTTCTTACTTTTGTCGGATAATGCCTTTCCTGACAAGAGGGTCCACTCTGCTTGGAAACTGAAACTTGTGCCTGTGAAACAATCTCAGTTTCTGGAACCTCCTCTATGGTGGTTGCCGGAGTTGATTCTGGAACTGCAGGAAGTGGTTCGGACAGCTCTGGGCAACTTTCTTCTGGATGTGTTGGCAAGTTTTACTGGACGATGTGGATCATAATGTGTGAAAACAGTGTCTGATGTCACCCTTTCCTTTATCTTTTAGAAAGCAACCTCACACAGCTTTATCCATTACCAATACTTCCTAATCTGTAGTAATGAGTTCAAGGGATGGAGCACAGTAGCCAGGCTTGGCAGGAACCTGTTATCGTAATTGAATAATCCTAAAAAGGACCACAGCTGTAACACATCCTTGGTCTTGGGGCATACACCATTGCTTGAATTTTCTCAGCACACTTGTGTAAATCTTGTGTGTTAATGGTGTGACCACAATAAGCGATGCTTGCTTTAAAGTATTTCCATTTGTCACATTGTGCTCTGAACCCATAATCTTCAAATCTTTTGAACGTTGTCTTGAGAATTTGGAGATGTTCCTTGTCACGCTTTCCAGTGACAATGATGCCATCCAGGGAACACTGAGTACCTGGTCAGCCTTGCAGCCCCTGGTACATGGCTCCTGCCTGAGCCCAGGCGCAGATGCTGCTCCAAAAATAAGCCCGCTGTATCAATAAAGCCCTTTGTAAGGTGAGAAACAGTTAGGTCTCTTCCATCTACATCTGTTGGTAGTCTTCAGCTAAGCCCACTTTGCTGCAGTGTTTTTATCTGGAAACGCTTACTAAACTATCCTCTATCCTGGGCGGAGGGTATTCATCTACTTTCTGTCCTGGGTTGATTGCGACCTTAAGATCACCAAAGATCCTGGCAGACCCATTCTTCTTGGCTACTGGGACCATTAGCATTGCCAAAGGGCTCCACTCAACCTTAGAAAGAAATCCTTCAGCCTCCATGCAATCTAGCTCACTGGCTACTTTATCACAGATGTTATAAGGAACTGAATGGTCTTTGCAAAACTTGGGCCTTGTACTTTCATTTAACATTATTTTACCCTTAATATGTTTTGAGTTTTCCAATGCCATACTTGAACACTGCTGTGGTATCATCCAGTACCTTTCTTAATTTGCTTTCTGTTGACTCAGTTACAGGGGGTGTGGGATGAAAATGGTGGATGGTCAAGTTGTTGTTGTCCCAGCCAACCACAGCCCCACAATGCAGCCCACCTGTTTTTACCACATACAAGCCAAATGTGGCTTGTTATTTGTTGCATTTCACTGTTACAAATGTCATTTCCATGGGAGTTTTTCTCCAGTATAATTTCTTAGTTGGACATCTGCAGGCTTCAGTTCAATATCTTTAAAATACCATTCAAATACATTTTGTAGAATGGCTGAAACAACCGGACCAGTGTCCAAATCCATCTTAATTAATTTGCCATGTACTTCTGATGTAAGCCATATTGCTTGTCTATTGTCTATCAAGCCCTGCATCACTCTCATCATTATCAGATTTTTCATCAACAGCATGCAGATTAATGCTCTTCTTGAAACCGCAACTTGACTTTTATCTTGTTCTCTTCCTTATGCGGTCACTTGATTTTTGTCTGGCTAACATGCTCCTTATTTGTGTCCTTCTTTGGTGCATTTTCTGCAAGTTTCACCTTTAAACCTGCATTGAACTGATTTATGTAAGCCCCTACCACAACATTAACACTTTTTTTTGGCCAGGCAGGTTTCTGTTTAGTCATTACAATTTTGTTCATGCTCACTTTCATTCCTGACTGCAGCTCAATCGTGTCTCTGTCTGCTGTTTCCATTGATACAGCTATATCAACTGCTCTTTTAAATATAAGTTGTGTTTCAATTAGGAGCTGTTTTTGAATGCTTTCCTGTAAGGCTCTACAAACTAAATGATCTCTCAGTGCAACTTTAAGCCCACTATTGAACTGACAATACTCAGACAACTTCCTCAATTCAGCCATGTGTGATGAAATGGACTCCCCTTCCTTTTGATTCTGCTTATGAAATGTAAGGCTTACTGCAATCAAAAATGGCTTGAGTTCTAAGTGATCATGCACTAATTTCCTGACATCAGCAACATTTATTTTGGCTGGCTTGGTTGAAGTATTTAAATTTCTAAGCAAACTGTATGCCTTTAAACCTAATGCACTCAGCAAAACTGGAACTCACTTCACATTGGCTATTTTATTTGCTATAAAATACCAGTCAACCTATTCCATATACATATTCCAATTATCTTTTATGTAATCAAATGTGTCAATCTTTTTGATGTAGCCCCTATTGACATCAATAGATCTGGGGTTGAGAGGGTCAATAGCTTTAAGTTCCTCGGCATATACATCACCGACGATCTCACATGGTACATACTGGCTGAGTGGTGAAAAAGGCACAACAGCGCCTCTTTCACATCAGATGGCTGAAGAAGTTTGATATGGCCCCCAAAATCCTAAGAACTTTCCACAGGGGCACAACTGAGAGCATCCTGATTGGCCACATCACTGCCTGGTTTGGGATCTGTGCTCCCCTCAATCGCAGGACTCTGCAGAGAGTGGTGCGGAAAGCCCAGCGCATCTGGAGATGTGACCCTCCCACTATTCAGGACATTTACAAAGACAGCTGTGTAAAAAGGGCCTGAAGGATCATTGGGGACCCGAGTCACCCCAACCACTAAATGTTCCAGCTTCTGTCATCTGGGAAATGGTACCACAGCATAAAAGCCAGGACCAACAGGCCCCAGGACAGCTTCTTCCACCAGGCCATCAGGCTGATTAACTTATGCTGATACAATTGTATTTCCATGTTATATTGACTGTCCTGTTGTATATACTATTTATTATAAATTACTATAAATTTCACATTGCACATTTAGATGGAGGCGTACTGTAAAATGTTTTACTCCTCATGTATATGAAGGATGTAAGTACTAAAGCCAATTTAATTCAATTCATTTTCTGCTTTTTTTTATGAGTATTATCAGCCAGTATTCACCATTTATAAAGTGTTTTGATTCTGCCTTTTTTTCACTCAATCATCATTTCTTTGGTGAAGAAAACAAGCTGCTCCAAAGAAAAAAAAGTGTAGTGCATTTTTTAATGCGACTAATTCTCACTGCGCTTTTTTTAAAATTTGAAACGTCTCGCTGCGCTTCATCAGGCAGGTAGTCATCTTGGGTTACTTTTAAAAATACCTCGTCACCATTGTTACATTTTAAACATAAAACTAATTGAAATAAAAACACAGGAGAGCCAGGGATAACTCGCATACATTCTTAGTTTTACTCTTAGCGAGGAGCAGACACATAATGAGGAGGCGTCATGACATATGCAATTCACATTTTTATACATAGCCCACAGTGAATGATTTAAACTAATAAAGAAAGCGTACTCAAACAATTTATTTACAATATTCATCATCATTAGTATCAGCTTCTCATATGATCATCCACCACCTGTTCCCATGGCTTTACATGACCCTGATTGGGGTGCTAAAGAAGTGCTACACCTTGCCCAAAGGTATCCTGCAGAGGAAAAGAGTGCCTTACACCTCCTTTGGTAAGGATGTATCTCCACCCCACCACCCAACTCAAACGTTACTGAAATATTAATACACATCACCAACACGAGGCTTTTTCCCTCAGAAAGGGGCTACTCAGTAGCATATTGGTTAGTATAATGATCACCAGCAATCTCCACTTGGAGTTCAATTCCCACTGCAAGGAGCTTGTAGGTTCTTTCTGAAACTCCAGGTACTCCAGTTTCTTCCCACATTCCAAAGACGTATAATTAGGATAATGAATTGTGGGCATGCTATGTTGGTGCTGGTAGCATGATACAACACTTGCAGGGTGCCCAGAACAATCCCTGCTGATTTAAATTGACACAAAATAAGGCATTTTCACTGTATGCTTTGATGTTTTGGTGTACATACGACAAGTTAATCTAATCTTTAACTTTATCAAAAGAATATTATGTTCTGTTTTTGCACGTGTGTGTCTGTGCCGTAAGTAAAACATTATGCCAAGATACACGGCCATAACAAGTACCTTACCCTTAACAGTACTCTGTTTAAGGCAAGATCCTTAACAGTGTTTTTGGCTCCACAGAGAGTGCTGGATGGCTGGTGTGGTGATAGAGGCAGAAGCAGTAGGGACTTCTAAGAGACATTTCGGTAGGCAGGAAAATGGAAGGCTGTGGACATTGTGCAAGCAGAAGAGATTAGTTCAGCTAGCCATTTAATTACAAATTTAATTAGATTGGCACAACGTTGTGGACTGAAGGGTCTGTTCCTGTGGTGTACTGTTTTATGTTCTACGTTCTACATGCTAAAAATTAAATAAATCACTTGCCAATTTCTCTGCACTCCTCTTTTACTCTGTCAACTCCAGATGTCTCAGTTTCTACCCAGTGACTGGATTTTCTTCATACTTGAATGCTTAGAGTTACCAAAAAAACCTCTAAGCTCAACAGAGTACAAAGATTATGTTTTCTTTGTATGCAACAGAAATGAAATTCATACAAATTCCTCCTGTGAATATTCAAGATAACACCCAATTTTAGAAAGCCCCAGAGATTTTTCTATAAAGAAGAGATTACAAAATAAGGGGGCTTTTCTGTCAAATAGTTCTTAAGTGCTGTGACATTTAATTCACATGAATCTTTTTTGAATGTATATTTTTCATAGACTTATGAATTTGTATGAATATCATTCTTACCATAAGGTAATAGCAAAAGTAAAATTTGGAACATTTTCTTCAGTTATCTTGCAAAAAAACTGCAATTCTGTTGATTGTTGTTGTGAGATTTGCCTTTGTTTTAACTGTGTACTACAACACCGCTTATATCACAGATTATTGCCTGGCTCACTGCCATCTGGCCTTATAATCTCCAAAATGAGAATGCACATGGTTGTGTCATTCAGATATTTAGTTTAAAAGGTTTTTTAAATTATTATAGAGCTAAGATTGTTCAGTGTTTAATGCTTTAAAGAATATAATAGCTAACATTGTTAGATGTGATGCCTGCATTGAATGGGGATGCTCAAAAATCTCAATGTCACCCATGATAAGACAAAGGATCCCAGCTGTTCTATTTCTTGTAGTGAGCATTCAATTATCTGAGACTACTTTCAGTACCTGGAATTTCACCTGTATCAATATCAAAGATAATGTGGGAGTGTCTGTTCCTAATGAAACATAAAATAATGAGCAGAAGTAATTACTTCTTGCATATGTAATAGCGAAATTACAGCTGCGCTCCAGAAGAGACGATGACTCAACATTTTTATAGGGTGCTTAATTTGAAAAGCATGTTGGTTTAATTTGTAGCTTCATTAGAGCCAGCACTTTACTGCCAGAAGGTCAGACAAAATTTGCATGCGCATGAAGTTCAAGTTCAATCAGCCACCAAAGACCAAGGATGGAGTGCTGTGCCATCTTCTGAGGAAGGTTTATGCTCCATGCTGCTACATAATTAGATCTAGATTATCAACTAATGACTTCATTGTCCTTTGATGGAAGCCACTCTTGCCTTCACCCTATTATTTCATTTCTGATTCTGTGAAGGCCAGAATGATGAAATCAATATCTAGCTGTAAAGATCTAAAGTGAAGCAATTTCAGCTCCATTCTAAATACTTAGGCTGATTGAGATAAATTATGGTACAGCTCTGTCTATAATTGACAAACTAATTTAAAGATACAACTGGATACTATTGAAAATGGTACTATTGTATGAAAGAAGCAGGACAAGTATTTCCCTATTGAAATGCAGTGAATCACCAAAAAAGAATGGTCATCAAGATTGCTGCCGGCATATTCATGTCCTTAACTTGTTAATTGGCCACCATTTCCCAGCAGGTTCCAATGCAGTCAGTCTTTGCAGTTACTTTCAACCAAATGCCTCTCGATAAAAAATGGGAAGCAGACAAAATACATGTCAGTTATTTTATCATCAGTGAAAACATGACAAAGGAACACAAATAAAATGTATAGGAAGAAAAACTGTGGGAAACAAGAGGAAATATAAATGTATACATATTTTGATTTGACTGAAACATGGTTTGCGAACTGTTTCAAAATGAAATAACGCACGAACGTACACAACATTATTTAATAGAGTAAGGATTTGTTGTAGGCCAGTTTCTAAGGTTGTCAGAGCTGGGGTGGTAGTGGGGATAAGCTCCCACTTTCTATAAAATGCTCTAAATGGCGTCTGACAGTCCAACTCTTGGCCTTCACGTGTGGCCTAGATACTAGGTCTGGTGGAACAATTTCTACTGACAAGGGAAGAGGCAAAGGTGGACCACAGGCACCTCAAAACAGTTGCTTCAAGCAGGTGGGGCTTGTCAGCCTTGGACGGCAGCCCGCCTAGGAGAAGGAAAACTCTGATTTTAAGCCTCCGCTGCCTTGCAGCCACACCCACCCATGGGCCAAGAAGAAATCTGGAGCCGGGGTCCCTAATGCAGTTTGATGTTGTTTACAGTTTCACTCTGGCAACCACTGCGATGACACTGGTATCGAGCTGTACTGGCACTTGCCCTTCCTTTGGACTACATCAGTGACATGGAGAGGAGAACACACTGCATGGGCAACAGCTGGTTCTTCAAACTTTCCCACCCAGGCTTATGTCCTGGCAAGGACACAGTCCCCCAGAGGTGCAAGCCCACGACACCTGGGATCGACAGCTGCCTACTAATGTTGTAGGCATAAACCGATGCATTTTTATCAAGACGTTACTTAGAACTACTTAAAGATCTTGAATTCATGTTTATTCATTATTATATGGGATTGTGTAATAAAAGACTAAATTAAAATTAATTAAACTATCACTTATTAATTATTAAATAATGATACAACTGAAACCCCGCTAGGTTCCTTGGCTGTGTAAGTCTAGGGAATACACACTCCGGTCCCGCCAAACTCATGAGATTGAGAAGGCTCTCCTCGCCAACCCCCAAGTTTTGTGAATGTGGTGTAATTTGCTACCCTGTTACAACTCAGTGACAAGAAATAACAGGCAGCACACTGCATGCGATTAAAGGAATTATATTCATGAATCTTAACTTAACCAAAGGGTTAGTAAAGAAAAAGGGAAAAAAAAACAAAAAGGGGCCAATATAATTAAAACCATATAACCATATAACAATTACAGCACGGAAACAGGCCATCTCGGCCCTTCTAGTCCATGCCGACGCTTACACTCACCTAGTCCCACTGGCCATAACCCTCCATTTCTTTCCTGTCCATAGACCTATCCAATTTTACTTTAAATGACAATACCAAACCTGCCACTACTGGAAGCTCGTTCCACACAGCTACCACTCTCTGAGTACAGAAATTCCCCCTCGTGTTACCCTTAAACTTTTGCCCCTTAACTCTCAAATCATGTCCTCTTGTTTGAATCTCCCCTACTCTCAATGGAAAAAGCCTATCCACATCCACTCGATCTATCCCCCTCATTATTTTAAATACCTCTATCAAGTACCCCCTCAACCTTCTATGCTCCAAAAAATAAAGACCTATCTTGTTCAGCCTTTCCCTGTAACTTAGGTGCAGAAACCCAGGTAACATTCTAGTAAATCTTCTCTGTGCTCTCTCTATTTTGTTGTATCTTTCCTATAACTCAGTGACCAGAACTGTACAGAATACTCCAAATTCGGCCTTCCTAACTAACCTTCTGTCCGGAACCTTGTCAAAGGCCTTACTGAAGTCCATATAGACAACATCCACTGCTTTACCCTTGGCAACTTTCCTCGTAACCTCTTCAAAAAATTCAATAAGATTTGTCAAACATGACCTTCCACTCACAAATCCATGCTGACTATTCCTAATCAGACCCTGTCTATCCAGATAATTATATACACCATCTCTAAGAATACTTTCCATTAATTTACCCACCACTGATGTCAAACTGACAGGCCTATAATTGCTAGGTTTAAACAGTCAAATGTGCACAAGTTGGAGATCAACTCTTCCCAAAGTTCCTATTCACCCATCCTCAGTCAGTCTTGGCACCTGGCTCCATTGAATCACAGCATCTTCTCTCTTCATCTTCCACCGAACAAAGAACCCAACTCACATTCCAAAGCACCTGTTATCTCTAACCATAACCCAAACGCTGCTTCCACAGAAACACCATTACGTTAGCAGCGAAACCTTTCCCAGGTGTTACACAACTATTAATTTTAGACTTCAATGTCATTAATTGAGACAACTGAAAGAATGAACAACTTTAAGCACAGCCAAGATAATAGTAATGTTGTCAATGCACATGGAGATTATTTTTTTCTGAAGTTAAAAAGTCATTGACTGTTGTTTTGCTTAAGTTTCATATAGTGGGCATAAATCCCACTATGCTGAACGCTTATGTTAATCAAAAAGTGAATCCACATGGCATGCATTAATTAATTATTCATTGGGTAATAATGATAGCACTGTTAACATTACCACATATTGAAATGTATCTTGATGATACAGATACTGTGTGGTTTCCAGCAAGCACAATATCAAAATTAAAAAGAGTGAGTTGAATGAACTCCAAGAGCAAAGGTGAATCCATTGTAATTAATTGAAACTTATTTTATATAATCTCCTATGTTCTTTAACATTATCTAATTTATTACTTTAATACAGATAGCCCTTTGAGGATAGTCCAAGTGCTTAGATCTGGTGCCATGCCAAAATAAATGAAAGTAAGGATCATTTTAAGAGATTCATTAGCAAATTGAAAAAGTAATGGGAAAGTGCAATAAAGCACCACAAGCTAGAATCTATGCAGAAATTCAAAGGGAAATGTTTGTTATACAGTTATATTTTTTCTTACATTTCTCAGATGAACAATATATCTTTGCTGACATTCTCAAAATTAATTCCCTGTTCTATTTGCTGCCTACAGCAACAATCAACACCAGCGACAAACAAGTAATATTTCTATTCAGACTCCCAAAGTGAAAATGATGGGAAATGAGTTGTCTGACATACTCTTCCTGCTGCCTTAACAGGGACAGAGTTCCTCTTGTCCTCACCTACCACCCCATCAGGTTCCGCATCCAACACATCATTCTCCACAACTTCTGCCATCTTCAATGGGATCCTACCATAAATGATGGTTTAATGAATTTTAATTTAGTCTTTTATTACTCAATCCTACATAATAATGAATAAACACGAATTCAAGATCTTTAAGCAGTTCTAAGTAACTTTTTGATAAAAATCCATCTTTACTTACACCCCTCCCCCTTCTCCGCTTTCCACGGGGATTATTCCCTCAATGATTCCCTTATCATTCATTCCTCCCCACTAATCTTCCTCTTGGCACGTATCTCTGCAAGCGGAAGAAATGCTACTCCTGTCTATTCATCTCCCCCTCACCTCCATTCAGGGCCCCTCCATCCAGGTGAGGTGACGCAAGCCTGTTGGGGTTGTCTATTGTATCCAGTGTTCCTGAAGCAGTCTCCTCTGCGTTGGTGAGACCCAGCATAATTTTGTCAAATATCTCCGCTCCATCTGCCACCCACAGCAGCTAACCATTTTAATTCCTATCCCCATTCTCTCTCTGGCATGTTGGTCTATGGCCTCCTCTTCTGCCATGATGAGGCCACTCTGCAGTGGAGGAGTAACACCTCATATTCTGTCTGGGTAGCCTCCAGCCTGATGCCATGAACATTGATTTCTGCTTCTGGTAAGATTTGTATCCTCTTCCCTCCCCTTTCCTTCTATTTCCTACTCTGGTCTCTTACCTCTTCTCCTCACCTGTCTATCACTGTCACCACTGGTGCCCCTCCTTCCCTTTCTCCCATGGTCCACTCTCCTTTCCTATGATTCCTTCTTATCCAGCCGTTTGCTTTACCCACCCACCTGGCAACACCTATCACATGTCCCCCTATCTCTCCACCCAACATTTTATCCTGGTGTCCTCCCCCGTCTTTTTCAGTCCTGATAAAGGGCTGAGTTCCATCAGCATTTTGTCATTTTGTGTGTGTTTGTCTGACATTATCAACTGCATTGCTTAGAAAAGGAGATCAGCTACTTCTCTGTGAGTAGACAGCATCCTTAAGTCAACATAGATGTCTTTTTTGTTCTCAGGCTATCCCCCAGGATTGTGGAAAAACCTGTCTACATTCTGGTTCAGTGGGTTCTAAGATGATTGATGAGGTCCATATAGGAATTCCACAAGTGCCTAGCAGGATGGATGAGTAGTTAACTTGGTGAGATTGCTTGTCCTTTCCATCATTTACACATTTACACTAGACCCCCAGCACATGGACCAAACGTTCTTAATTTCATCCCTTCTCCACTTCAAGTAGTCATGGACCAGGATTTCCCAGGAATTAGTAGGGATGTTGCATCCTTCAAACAGCTTTCAATACATTCTTAACTCATTTGTCCTATTTACTGGTAATCTCTTCACACAACAGAGTTTGGAATGGAGTAGTTGTTTCAAGAGTCTGTTGTCAGGCATGCAGCATATCCAATGGCAAAAAAGTCCCAGGATATAATCACAGGGTATAAGTTGTTTAATTCATAAGTTCCTATTTCGTATATACAATTCAAGAGTCCAGATAGCAGAATAATGGTGCAAGTTTCCAAGAAACTTTGGGTGACTATTATTGCTTTTCCAGTTTTCATTATGGTGTTGTTTTAGTGCATCAGCATTAATATCAGGCAAAGTGAATATAAAGTTATTGCTTTCAGATAGGAGACTTCCACATTTCCAAAATGTCAACGAGACTTGTCTGAGCCACCACCATAGGATCACGTATTAATTTCCTGCCAAAACTTCTATCTTAAACATGCAAAATTTACTACAAGGAAAGTGATAGTAATCATGGTCCATGTTCTAGATGCCAACTAATTTCTGTGCCTGATATTAGGTCTGGTCACACTAAGCCTCTTTAGGCCACTGCCTTTACAGTGGTTGTAGCAATCCATGGCAAGTATTTGGATATTAAGTGGTTTGGTGTTTACAGCCTTTGCCTCCCCAACCTCCTCAATTTCCTGGATTGGGATAAATTTGAATGCACAAATATCACCAGTTATCAGAGCCCAAACAGAAACCTTGGAGATTCTGCTTCTATGGAATCAAAAGTTACCATAAATAGGCAGAAGCCCGAAGCACTGAAGACTGTGGTTCTTAACTGCAGGAACTACAGGTTTCTTTTAAGGGGCCTCCAATGTCTAATGATAATCATTGTGATTCATTGCCTCCTTTCTTCATCCCAGCCTACGAGGAAATAGAAGAACAGATGGATAGTAGATCTAAGGAGATCTATGACCCACATCATTAATTATTACTTAAATTGTCTGCCACAAAATTGGAGGAAATTGGCAAATGATGCAAAACACATGCACTAGTACAATATGCAAATATTCCCATCAGGTTTCCTCTGGGTGCTCTGGTTTCCTCCCACAGTCCAAAGACATACCAATTGGCAGGTTAATTGCTCATTGTAAATTGTCCCTTGATTAGGCTAGGATTAAATTGGGAGTTGCTGGGTGGCAGAGCTTGAAGGGCCAGAAGGGCCTCTTTCGTGCTGTATCTCAATAAAATTAAAAAAAATTTAAAACTTGCAGAAGTAGAATGTTCCAAATTGCTTCATTGGGAATAACTACCAACAAAAGCTGCAACTAGCCATATCAGGAGATATTAGGGCAGATGATCAATAACTAGATGTCATCATAAAAGAAGGATTTATAGACTACCACAAATGTGAATCAACTCACAGCTTACTCCTTCCCTCCCACCTTTGGTTCCATACCCAGCTGCCCTTCATCTTTCCCTGTGATTCCTAATATCATTTTCCAATCATATCCCAGCATGTTCTGGAACACTATTTGTGTTCCTGCTTATCAAATTCCAGAAGCTGGAACACGAAACACAGAGCATAGAACATTGAACATAGAATAGGACAGCACAGTGCATTTTGGCCTATGATGTTATGCGAACCTGATAATCTATCTCAAGAACAATCTAACCCTTTCCTCCCACTTAGCCCTCCAGTTTTCTTCATCTAAGTGTCTCTCTAAGTCTCTGCAATGTACCTAATGTATCTGCTTCTACCACCATCACCAGCAGTGCATTCTGTGCACTTTCCACTCTCTGTGTAAAAGCCCCTGACATCCCCCTAAACTTTCCTCCAGTCACCTTAACATGATGCCCCCTCACATTAGCCACTGCCACCCTGGTAAAAAGGGCTCTCTATCTATGTCTCTTATCAAGGTATATACCTCTATCAAGTCTCTTCTCATCCTCCTTCATTCCAGAGGGAAAAGCCCTGGTTTGCTCAATCTTTTCTTTTTAGACATTCTCTCTAATCCAGGCAGTATCCTTGTAAATCTGTTCTGCACCCTCTCTAATGCTTCCACATCCTTCCTATAATGACGTGACCAGAACTGCTGAACACAGTTCTCCAAGTATGGCCTAATCGGCATTTTACAGAGCTGCAACATTATCTTGCAGCTCTCGAACTCAAAAGGTTGTCTCCACCTTCACTAACCCTCCCCCTCCACCTCATTCTATCTGCCTCTTACTGTCTGCCTCCAGCTCTGTCTCCCAACTCCATCTCTTCTTGCCTCCTACTGTCGTGGTTTCTCGTGCCCCACAAACGACCAGGAGACGCAGAAGATTCTTCAAGAAGTATTAAACTTTAATTTGCAAATCAAAGCTGAGACAGTCAGTGAGCTAGTCGCTGATTGCCCACCGATCCTTGTACATAGCATTTTTTATAGCAATCTCCTGGTTTAGTTGCATTAGCATATCCAATCGGTCTATAGGTGCGTATCACAAGTACATCCGCCACTATTGTTTCTACCTATCAGAATCAGAATCAGAATCAGACTTTAATCGCCAAGTACCTATGCACATACAAGGAATTTACTTCCGGCAGATGTTGTCTCTCTGCTCATAACAATAATAATGATAAATATAAATGAAAATATAGATTACACATACAGGTAGTGCAATCCAAGTAATAGTTAGCCGACAGTTAACCGGCTTATTGACTTAATCATGTTCTAATCTACATCTCTTAGCTTCCTCTTATTAACACACCATTGTCTTCTACATTCTTAAGATTTCATTCTCCTACTAAATTGGGTACATGTATAGCAAATAGCAAGTTCAAACTACATAATCTACATCAAAGCTGACTACATAGTTTTGGTTACACAGCAAACAATGCAACTTTTATACTCCAATACTACCTGGCTCCATCTGCCGAAAACCCTTCACTCCCTTCAGTCCACTAATCACCTGCTGGCACCTGTCTCACCATCCCCTGCACTTTGCATCAGCTAGCTTCCCTCTCTGTCCTCAGCCTTGAAACATCATCAGTTCCTTTCCCCCACAGATACTGAAATCCTCCAGCAGATTGTTTGTTGAAGCAGTAATAGTGCATTTATTATCATTTAATGTGCAATTCGCAAAACTCTATGTTATTTATTTCTTGTTCATGAAAACAACTTTCATCAGATTGTCAGTGTTAATAACATAATTTCAAAGAGCACTGAAGCGGTAAGTTAATTATTATCAAATATTGAGCAAGCCACACCATAATCTAGTTAAAATCAACATTCAGCTATACTATTCTAAATACAGTAAAAGAATCAAATGTGGAATAACTTTATTCATATTTTGCCTCTTGAATTCTTCCTCAGCACAAAATTGAATGCCCTAATAAAACTCTCAAGCCAGAAAGCACACCTAATTTTCAATGCATAGCTAAAGATAAACACACAAAAACTAATTGCTGATGCTGCAAAGCCTGGTGTTTTTTTTCCGCAGCTTTCAAAATGAGATGTGCCTCAATGCACTTGGAACGTTTTGCTGTAGGGGTAAAATACTCTGAGACTTATCTGAAGCTGCTGCCTCCACACAAGCAGGTTAAAAGAAGTAATCAAAGAAGTCAATCTCAAGAGGGCTGGAACGCAAACATTAGGAAACCATGCTATCTTTGAACAGAACCATTTTGATTTGGAGAATTGTACTGTATTTACTCAGGGAACAGCACCTCAGGAAGGATGTATCAAAAAAGAACAACTGCAGATGCTGGAAATCTGAAATAATAGTAGAAAAATTTAGAAATACTCAGTGAATCAGGCAGCACCCATGGAAAAACCGAATTAATAACAGGTTGGATACCCTTTGCAGGATGTAAGATCCAAGCCTGAAATATTAATCATTTTTCTTTCCATAGATGCTGCTCGACCTGCTGTGCATTTCCAGCGTTTTCTGGTTTAACCTCAGAAAAGATATATTGGCCTTAGAAGCTACAGATATAGTTTCACTAGAATTACCATATATCAATACATATCTGTATTATTTAATCAGATTTTGTTTTTAAATGTTAGTGCTTTCATCAGATTGTTGCTGAGCCTTCTAACCACTTGCTAATTTGTGACTCTTCTGAGCACATGGTTTTATGGACACAACATACTGCACTTCTTTGGGGCTGTGAAATACATCATTAGACTCATCAAGCAATGATGTATTTGCTTCAGCATGTCTCTTTGCCTTCTTTTGCTTTGGTCTCATTCCATGTCTTCATCCAATTTGTGAATTTCAGTGTGGGACCTTGAGATATGATCATAGTATGCTTTTGTGTTGTTTTGACTTTAAATAATTACTTATTATATTCATCTCTGTTGATTACAAAAGGAAAAGTGTTAGCTTCCAGGGCATCCATAATGTTCAGTGTTCTTGGATCTGCAGGTTCTCTACCCTAATTGAATCAATTACTTTTTGTTCATCATAGTTTCCTCGGATGGAGATTAAACCAATGTATGCAAACTAGTCTCTTTCCTATTTACAGAAGTCACATATCCTTGATTTCCCAGTAAAAACTGCAGAAACCTGCAGCATTTTCCTTCAATGCTAAGAGGTGAAAATCAGAAAAAACCTTAAACTGGTAAATACTCAAATGCCAAATGATCCCTTTTGTATACTATTTATTCACTTCTGTAACTTATGTCCTTGTACTGTAGTGGTGCTGCAAAACAACAAATTTCACATCATATATGTCAGTGATAATAAATCTGATCCTGATAAAAGCAATAGAATGAAGCCAAGAAACACACTCTTGTTTCCAAACTACTGAAAAGCTGTTCAATTAAAATGACAAAGACATTGAAATTTCTTATATATACTGTATCCTTAGAAGGAAGCTTCAAATTTATTATGTATTTACATAAATGTTGAATTTCTGGAGAAAGAATTTGACATTAATGCTAGAGAAAGTGCATCTTAATGAAGATAAATTTGACACTTTTTAACTTCTGTGAATTCTAAGCTCCTATAATTCAAGAACAGAAAACAAATGTACCAAACAATGTGTGATAAAGTCACAGAACCACGCACAAATTCCTTATCAGTTTGCTTCAGGTTTTGTAATTTACCTACTTACAGCTTATTATGTCACTGCTGGAAAAAAAAACGTGGGCTTCAACACTTACAGCTTATTATGTCACTGGCGTTTAGGGCAGAAGCGAAGGACCTCCATCCCTGTCTGTCTTTGGCCATCTTTTCTATTGTGCCTCAGGTGGCGTTCAGTGTCCTCATTTCTGCCTCCATGGTATGGCCCCAAACTGCCTTTGATCTCCTGCATTTCTTCCTCTCTTCTCATGAAGTGCTGTCCTGATGATGGAGTTGGCCTCTCTTCTCGTCAAGTGCCCAATCCATCTCCAACATTTCCTCGTGGTGATTGTGGCCATGTCCACTTGACGACACTGAAGGAGCGGTTCATGGATGGAGAACATTGGGAGGATCTTTCGGAGGCTCGTGGACAGCTTGGCAAGGTTGCTCTCTGTCATGCACCCGCATTCTGACCCGTATAAGAGTGTGAATAGAACACAGCTCTGGTACAGCTTCACCTTGGTGTGGACACTGTTCTCGGTTGATCCCCATATGTTGGCCATTGATCTGCTGGTGTTGAGAAAATAAAAGCCATATGACTTGATGGGAGGAGAAGACTCTACATTGAGGGTTATGGTCACAGTCTCTCCCTTGCTGACTCCAAGTCCACCGTGTCCATCAAAGGTACAGAGGCAATGAGTTTACTCCTGCATGTGCTGGTGCGTATGTGATAGTAATGCAAGCTCATCTGCAAAGTCAAAGTCTTCTAAAGTAGAGAATAGAGTCCATTAATGCCTCTCTACTTACCTTTCATTGTTTGCCTCAGAACCCAGTGAATAACCAGGTTAAACAATATTGCTGACATCACACAGCCTTACCTGACTCCTGTAATGACTTCAAAGTTCAAATCACAGTCCTGAACTCTGCAGGTAAAATTAGCATAGAAGCTCTGGATAAGTGGACAATTTTGGAAGGGATCCCATTTGATCTGAGAATTCGCCAGAGGGTCTCCCTGTGGAGGCTACCAGAAGACTTTTCAAAGTCCATGAAATTTATTTATAGTTGTCTCTGCCACTGTTTTACAATGTTACACAGTGTAAAGATCTGAACAACACAATCTTCGTTCTTCCAGAAGCCAGCACACATTGACAGCATTTGTAATCAGTTGGGCAATGACTCTGGCGAGAATCTTGCTGGGCACTGATAAAATTTCGATGCCACGCTAGTTGTTGCAATCACTTTGTGCTCCTTTCTTGGGGATCCTACGAATAACTTCCTTTGTCCAGTCTTTAAAGAGTGATCGCAGGATGGCTGCTGCAACTTTTGGTTCAGCTTTGAACAGTTTAGCATTCAAATTGTCAGGTCCTGCAGCTTTGATTTAATCAGAGCTTTCTGCCCTTATCACTTCTTTCTTGGGTGGATCTGTGTTGATGTTGAGGTCTTCTGCTGCCTCTTGTATGTCAGGTTCTTCATTTGGTGGTGGTCAATTCAGTAATTCTCTGGAATACTCTGTCTTCTTGCTCTTGCTCTCTTTCAGTTGTGAAACAGACCATTCTTATCTCTCATAGAACTATTGGATCTGGCATGGAACTTTCCACATATCAACTTTGAGATGTTGTATATATCTGAGGGGTGATTGATATATTCATGACCTAAGGTAGAAGGAGTCAATTTTAGAAAACCTAGCACATTTATTTTTCAACATAGTCCCCTCCTACACTTACACACTTAGTCCAGCGGTTGTGGAGCATATGGATCTTGAGCCTCCAGGAAGTGTCCACAGATGGGTGATAGATAAATTTGTGGCCTAAGGTACAGGGAGATGAGTTATACAGCTCTCATTACATGCACATGCAGTTCAACTCTTTGAGTGATTATGCAGAAAGTTTGAAGTTAATAACATCAGTTAATAACTCATCGGGGTGATTGATAAGTTTGTGGCCTAATGTAGAGGGAGATGAGTTATTAACTTCAAACTTTCTGCATAATCACTCAAAGAGTTGACCTGCATGTGCATGTAACGAGAGCTGGATAACTCATTTCCTTCTATCCCTGGCCACAAACTTATCAATCATCCATCTGTGGACACTTTCTGGAGGTCCAAGATCTGTATGCTCCATGACCACTGGACTAAGTGTGTAAATGTATGAGGGGACTATGTTGAAAAATAAATGTGCTAGGTTTTCTAAAATTGACTCCTTCTACCTTAGGCCACGAACATATCAATCACCCCTTGTATTTCTCAGATCACCTTGACTGGCTGTTGCTTCTGCCTCCCCTGTGAGGTTCCACTTAGACTCTCTTATCCTTTCTTACAAGTGTATTCACTGTCTTGTTTGTTTCAGTCTATGCTAGTTGAAGTTTCACCTTAATTTCTGTTGACTTTGTACCTAACACTTTCTTCTTTATTTACCGTCTTTCTTCTAAGGCTGTCCATCTTTTCCACTGTACCCAGTCTATGTTCTTCTTCCCAGCTCTGTATCCTAGACAAGCCTCACTGCTCTCCTTGAAGACTGATGCAGTCCACATTGTGTCAATCCTGTCTACTGACATATCTTCATCAAGGTCTTGCAAGGCTGGAAATCTGTTCTTAAACTGAATGGTGAAGACAGATCTCACACGGGTATCCCTGAGACTCACAACATCAAAACATCTTTGTACATGTGTTCTGGTCTCAGTGCTTCTCAGTCTTGAGTTTCATCACTGATACAACAAGGTGCTCATCATGTCCTGTATCTGCTCCTCTCTTCATCTTTACATCCAGCAAAGATCATCTCCACATACCAAAGATCATCAAATGGTCAATCAGGTTTTTGTCATGTCCATAGGGTGAGCACCATGCCAGTTTGAGGAGCATTCCTCCTATGACCAGATAGATCATGGCACAGAATTCCACCAGTCTTTCACCATTATTCATCGTTCCACATCCATGTGTGCCCTTGACTCCAGTGAAGTGTCAGTTGTTATTTCCCACTTCAGCATTTCAGATTCAAAGTACATCGATTATCAAAGTAGGTACGCAGTATATAACTCTGAGATTAGTCTTCCCCAGTGATAGCCACTGTTGCTCTGTGAATTATATCACTGGAGAGAGAGAGAGAGAGATACTGGTAGCTTCTTTATTTGAAAAAACAAGGTATAGCAGGCATCATGCAGAGACCTTTTTGGTGGAAAGGTCTGCTGGCCCAACGTGGGGCTCGATATTTATTTGCTAAACGCAAACAACAATTCCATATTTACAAGGTATAGACAATGCTTTCTTTTGAGGCTACATGCAAACTTCACATCTTTTGGTTCACATCCATCCCGCAGATGCCAGCATCGTCTGTGGACTGGGACTCACAGCTTTTAGAAAATGCATTGTTCCAAATTAAATCCACAATACATTGTTGAAGAACAGAAGACTGGTAACCAAAGCTATTTCCTAAATGTAAATGACCTAAACCCAAAAATCACTCTAACAGCCATAAAACAAAGAAAACTATGGAGCCTATTCAAAGAAAAAATATCAAATGCTAACAAAGAAAAAAATGAGTGAGAAATACAGAACATAGAACACAAAATCAAAAAAGTCCAGGCATATTCAGTTCAGCTCAGAGTTTGTTATCCGCAGGCCACCCCAATTCAAAGTAGCAACAAAAAAAGGAGAGACTGGAAACCAGAATCACATCATAACATGAACTACAGAGTCCAATTCACAAACTCTGTCAATTAGACCTTGCCCAAGGGAGAAACCAATTGAACATGGGGACCATCCTTCAGGAGCAGTGGGAAAGAGGGAGACAGAGACCGTCCCATGCAGACACCTTGCTCCGGCAGCAGTGAGCGAGAGGCAATATATTTTTATTGACAGTAATTAACATCATTATGCTTTAACAAACTTCCATAGAAGCACAATGGAGAGTATCCTCACTGGTTGCATCACAGCTCAGGAATGGGATATATTTTACAGAAAAATGTGGATACAGCCTTGTCTATCACTTGCAAAGCACACACTTACCAGTAGTGCTGCCTCAAAAAGCGGCATCCATCAACAAGGACACCAATCGTCCAGGTCATGTACTAACATTGGGCAGGACGGACAGAAGCCTTAAGTCCCACATCACCAGTTTCACGAACATTGCCGAACCAGTGTGGATAACTTTACTCCCCTCAACTCTGAACTGATTCCACAACCTGTGGACTCATTTTCATGGACACTTCAACTCATGTTCTCGGTATTATTTACTTATCTAGCTTTCTATTTATTTATTTATTTGTTTGTTTGTTTGCATGATTAGTCTCCTTTTGCACATCGATGGTTTGACAATCATTGTTGTTGAATATTTTGTCATAAATTCCATTTTTTTCTTTTTTTCCCTGTAAATGCTCCAGGAAAAAGGATGTCAGAATAGTATATAGTGACATAAACGTGTGGTACTTTGACAATAAATTTATATAACCATATAACAATTACAGCATGGAAACAGGCCATCTTGGCCTTTCTAGTCCGTGCCGAATGCTTACTCCCACCTAGTCCCACCAACCCGCACTCAGCCCATAACCCTCCATTCCTTTCCTGTCCATATTTCCTATCCAATTTTTTTTTAAATGACAATATCGAACCTGTCTCTACCATTTCTACTGGAAGCTCATTCCACACATCTAGCACTCTCTGAGTAAAGAAGGTTCCCCTCATGTTACCCCTAAACTTTTGCCCCCTCTCAACTCATGTCCTCTCGTTTGAATCTCCCCTACTCTCAATGGAAAAAGCCTATCCATGTCAACTCTATCTATACCCCTCAAAATTTTAAATACCTCTACCAAATCCCCCCTTAAAATTCTACACTCCAAAGAATAAAGACCTAACTTGTTCAACCTTTCTCTGTAACTTACTTTGACTTTGTTTCAAAATGTCCATCTCTACTTCATTTAATGAACATTATTAATTTGAAAAACAATCTCATAGCTTATAATACACAATATAAAATCAAATGTTAAGAAATCAGTGGACTGAGTGGAAAATCATATCACAAAACTTCCAAATATTCCAAATGGCAAACAAATAAAACTGTAGATGCTGGAATCGGAAAGAAAAAAAATGGAAGAGCTCAGCCAGTCAAGCAGCATCTGTGGAAAGAGATAACAGTTCACATTTCAAGTCAGGGGGTCTTCCTCAGAATTCTGAGGAAGTGTCCCTAAACCTATCACAAATAAGAGAAAATCCACAAATGCTGGAGATCCAAGAAAACGCACAAAATGTTGGAGGAACTCAGCAGGCCAGGCAGCATCTATGGAATAGAGCAGTCAACATTTCGGGCCAGGACCCTTCAGCAGGCCTGGAGAAAAAACTATAGAGTTAAGGTGTGGGGTGTGGGGAAGGAGAAACACAAGGTCATAGGTGAAACCGGGAGGGGGAGGGATGAAGTAAAGAGCTGGGAAGTTGATTGGTGAAGGAGATAAAGAGGTGGAGAAGGGGGATTCTGATTGGAAAAGACAGAAGGCCATGGAAGAAAGAAAAGGGGGGAGAAGCACCAGAGGGAGGCTATGGGCAGGCAAGGAGATAAGGTGAGAGAGGGAAAAGGGAATGGAAAACAGTGGAGAGGCATTACTAGAAGTTCAAGAATTTAAGGTTCCTAACACTAGCTCTACACTTCCCTCATTAATATTATAGTTGGTATCTTAATGATGAGCTGCAGTATCAGATCAGAATGATAATCAGGTTTATTATCACAGGCATGTGATGTGAAATCTGTTAACTTAGCAGCAGCAGTTCAATGCAATACATAATTTAGCAGAGAGAAAAAAATAAATAAAATAAAATAATAATAAACAAGTTAGTCAATTACGTATGTCGAATAGATTTTTTTAAACGTGCAAAAACAGAAATAATATATATTTTTTAAAAAGTGAGGTAGTGTCCAAAGATTCAATGTCTGTTTAGGAATCGGATGGCAGAGGGGAAGAAGCTGTTCCTGAACTGCTGAATGTGTGCCTTCAGGCTTCTGTACCTTCTACCTGATGGTAACAGTGAGAAAAGGGCATGCCCTGGGTGCTGGAGGTTCTTAATAATGGATGCTGCCTTTCTGAGACACCACTCCTTAAAAATGTCCTGGGTACTTTGTAGGCTAGTACCCAAGATGGAGCCGACTAGATTTATAGCCTTCTGCAGTTTCTTTCAGTCCTGTGCAGTAGCCCCTCCATACCAGACAGAGATGCAGCCTGTCAGAATACTCTCCACGGTACAACTATAGAAGTTCTTGAGTGTATTTATTGACATGCCAAATATCTTCAAACTCCGAATAAAGTATAACCACTGTCTTGCCTTCTTTATAACTACATTGATATGGTGGGACCAGGGTAGATCCTCAGAGATCTTGACACCCAGGAACTTGAAGCTGCTCATTCTCTCCACTTCTGATCCCTCTGTGAGGATTGGTACATGCTCCTTCATCTTACCCTTCCTGAAGTCCACAATCAGCTCTTCCGTCTTACTGATGTTGAGTGCCAGGTTGTTGCTGCGGCACCATTCCACTAGTTGGCATATCTCACTCCTGTATGCCCTCTCATCACCACCTGAGATTCTACCAACAATGGTTGTATCGTCAGCAAATTTACAGATGGTATTTGAGCTATGCTGAGCCACACAGTCATGTGTATATAGAGAGTAGAACAGTGGGCTAAGCACACACCCCTGATGTGCACCAGTGTTGATTGTCAGCGAGGAGGATATGTTATCACCAATCCACACAGATTGTGGTCTTCCAGTTAGGAATTCGAGGATCCAATTGCAGAGCAAGGTACAGAGGCCCAGGTTCTGCAACTTCTCAATCAGGATTGTGGGAATGATGGTATTAAATGCTGAGCTATAGTCGATGAACAGCACCCTGACGTAGGTGTTTGTGTTGTCCAGGTGGTCTAAAGCCATTGATATTGCGTCTGCTGTTGACCTATTGTGGTGGTAGTCAAATTGCAATGGGTCCATGTCCTTGCTGAGGCAGGAGTTCAGTCTAGTCATGACCAACCTCTCAAAGCATTTCATCACTGTCGATGTGAGTGCTACCGGGCGATAGTCATTAAGGCAGCCCACATTATTCATCTTAATACGATTTACATTTCCTCATCCTCTGCTATAAATTTTATATAATTCTTGATATCCCTAGCATTCTATAGATTCATATTTTTCCTTCACCATTTCATTTTTACCATACTTTTGGAGGCAAGTGTTGTGAATAGCTGAATATCTGTACAACTCTTGAGTTACTTTATTCATAACCATGCTAGAAGCAAATACCCACTCTTCAATCCTTCCCCTATTCTTTATTCAGTTCAAACGATTCTCAACTGCAGCTTCATTGATCCTTTGAAGTAGAAGCGCATAGGATCATACATGAATCCACTGGGGAATTAACAGAGCATTGTGCGGCCTTTTGTCGTCAAAGGAATTACAAAACCTTGTCTGCAACATTGAGATAGATGTTCCATTCAAGAAGATTTCCTCAATGGTAAAATCATTTATAGAGACTCAGGGAAGGATTACTCATTTAACTTTTGATCGATTATGCCTTTATCATCTCCCCAAGCCTGATTTTCCTGTTGAAGCCCACGTTTTTTTTTCAGTATGTACCTACCATAACATATTGCAGGAACATGTATGTCAGACTTATATAGCACATTAATTGATGTCGTGGCCTGCAGCTTTTGTGTGGTAAGCAAGTCAAGTGAACAGTGGATCATGAGACAAGATCACACTGCATTCACATGATAGCACTGATGATGATCACATGATATTTGGTGATTCAATATTAAACATTATATCAATAGTGTAACACGTGTGTTGTAGAATTCCTTATCCAATATCAATTAATTAGCTTTATTTTTAAAATTTTGGCTCAAATTTTGATGAATGGAGGCAACATCTGTGATAATTGCATTCCTCTTGAGAAAGAGCAGATACAGGATTTGATTATATGGAATAAATTATGCAAAAGAAAACCACCAGACTTTTAATAATGCAACATACATTTCCCCAGGAAAATAACAGTGCGTAAATAATTTGTCTGAAGATCAACGATTCTTTCAGATAGGTTACTCATGCAAATTTTTGTAATAATTTACGCAATTTATTTGATACCTAAGTTTTCTATTACCAATAGATTAGCACAATATTTGTAGATTTCTATATCATACTGCAGTATTTAGGTAGAAATATAAATGTTTGTCTATTAATTGTTTCAAATAATATTTAGTATCAGTTTATTGAATCAATGCAAATTGGATTATATTCCATGCAGAGGACATTGAATGCTGTACTGAAGGATTGATATATTAAAAAAATAAAGCATGATTTGAAAGAAGATCACTGTTTTGGGGATAGGTAGCTTCTTTTTAATCTGTCATATGTGTCACTGTATTAAGACAGCATAAAATCAAAAACAACTATTTCCTTTCATCTAGCATTTCTAACAAGACAAATCATTCCTCAGTGGTTTACAAGAACATTATCAAACAAATGAACACATGCCTAACCCTACTAAAGGATAATAGGCAAGGTGACCAAAAGCTCAAAGTGGTAAATTCTAAGAAGTGTCTCGAAGGAAAAAAGGCAAGATAAAGAGCTGAGGTGTTTCATAAAGCTTTCAGTTGCTGAAGGCATGAATACCAATGCTGGAGCAAGGCAACTTTTCCCTTTTGTGTTTTCTTTTCATGTTATCATTATTTGACTTGTTATGTGACTGGATTTCAGAGGAGTTTTAAACATTTTATTAAATGTTCTATTTAATATAATTGTATTAATGATAAAGCTCCATCAAATTACACATGTTAATGCTGCATTTGTATTCTTCAGAATAATTCAGTGCATGAGCGAAAATAATATTCAAATGCTTAGTTCAACCTTTCCGAACAGTTTTTATCAGCAAGGCTGATACTCTCAGTGGCCACTTTATTAGGTATACCTGTATATCTGCTCATTAATACAAATATAGAATCAGGCAATCATGTGGCAGATACTCAATGCATAAAAGCATGAAACGGTCACACTAATGCATAAAAGCATGCAGACACGGTCAGAAAGTTCACTTGTTCAGACCAAACATCAGAATAGGAAAGAAATGTGATATCTGACTTTGACCATGGAATAATTGTTGATACCAGGTTTATAAATCTCAGAAACTGCTGATTTCCTGGGATTTTCAAAGAGAATGGTGCAGGTAAAAAAAAACCCAGTGAGCAGCAGTTCTGTGGGCAAAAACTTTATGTCAGTGAGAGAGGTTGGCAGAGAATAACCAGACTTGTTCAACCTGACAGGAATATAACAGTAACTTAAAAAACCACACATTACAACATAGAAACATAGAAAACTACCTGATGCACCATCAATAACTCACGCTGAGACGTAGGAAGCGAGGTATCGGCTTTTATTGACTGGAAGAATGAACAACACTACATCCTGGGGAATGAGGCAGAGCAACAGGCTACAGTTGCCTTTATACAGGGGTCTGTGGGAGGAGCCACAGGAGCAGTCCAGACAGGTATATCTAGTTCACCACACTACCAGCACAATACAGGCCTTTCAGCCCACAAAGCTGTGCCGAACATATCCTTACCTTAGAAATTACTTAGGGTTACCCATAGCCCTCTATTTTTCTGAGCTTCATGTACCTGTCCAGGAGTCTCTTAAAAGACCCTATCGTATCCGCCTCCACCACCGTCCCATTTCACGCACTCACCACTCTCTGCATAAAAATCTTACCCCTGACATCTCATCTGTACCTACTTCCAAGCACCTTAAAGCTCTTGTGCTAGCCATTTCAGCCCTGGGGAAAAAAGCCTCTGGCTATCCACACATTCAATGGACAGTGGTGTATAGAAGAGCATCTCTGAATGTACAACACATTGACGTTTGAAGTGACGGGCAACAGAAGCAGAAGACCATGATTATACAGGAGGTAGCTTATAAAGTGGTCACTGAGTGTAATTGTTACTAATTTGCAAGCTTGCATGTGTTTCTACTACTGAATGCAGATTATCTTACTGAACATCACTTCAAATTAAGATTTACAAATAATACTTACAGTAAAGTTAAAACAAATACTTACAGTAAAGTTATGCAGAATTTCAAGGAATATATAAAAGGATTGAAGAGAAAGCTGCAAAGCAAATTCAGATTAATGACATACTTACATTAAATTAAAAACAGCTGGAAGATATTTGAAATAAAACAGCTGTCCAGATAAAATATAATTATACGGTCATGCAAATGAATCTAGCTGTGATGTACAGTATGTAGTTATTAATTCAACATCATTAGATACAAGCATTTCTCCTGTTTATTTCTAATTTACTGATCAGTCTGTGAGTGCTTCCATGCTACCTGCAGTGGAACAATAATCTAACTCAACTAAAAAGTGCAGTCTGTAAGTGAGAGGCTGAGACAGAATTCTGACATAATGTATCACAGTATTTAAAGTGTAGCCCCACTACTATAGAATGGTTAGGTGCGTAACATTGAAGATAGAATTAAGCTTTCCATTTCCATCGTGGTAGAGCACCTTGGTACATTTTTACAATAAAAACAGTTTTATAAATACAAGTCAATTTCAATACAAAATAAATATTAGTTAATATTAGTTTAAGCAAGCATATGTTTACTTGAGCCATTAAAATTCTTTACAAGGTGTGCATAACTTTGAACTGAATTGAAAAGTCAAAATACTGCAGATGCTGGAAATGGAATCTTGTACAATGCAGAATCAGACCAACTAGCCCAACTTAACTATGCCAACCAAGTTATCCCGTTTCAGAATCAGACCTTGAATTATTATCACTGGTATATGTCATGAAATGTGTTCTATTTTGTGGCAGCACAGTAGAGTGATACAATTACAATGAAAAAATAAAATAAATAAATAATGAATGAATGAGGAAAACAGTGAAGTAATGTTCATGAACTGTTCAGAAATCTGACGGTGAAGGAGAAGAAGCTGCTCCTAAAACATTGAGTGTGTGCCTTCAGGCTCCTGTACTTCTTCCCTGCTTGTAGTAATGAGAAGAGATCATGTCCTGGACGGTGAGTGTCCTTCCTGATGGATGCCGCCTTCTTGTGTCACTGTCTTTTGTAGATATTGTCGATGGCAGTGAGACTTGTGTCCATGATGGAGCTGGCTGAGATTACAATTCTCTGCAGATTCCTTTGATTCTGTGCACTGGAACCACCATACCAGGTAGGAGGAGGATTACAATCAATCAGTGTGTTCAACATCTTGCATCAGTATGTTGGGCCCAGGATAGATTCTCTGAGATGTCGAATTGCAGCTGCTCACTTTCCACTGCCGACCCCTCAATGAGGACTGGTGTTGTTCTCCTAACTTCCACTTCCTGAAGTCCACAATCAATTCCTTGGTCTTGCTGACATTGAGTGTGGTGGTGACACAACTTTCATTTATTTTCATTTGCCCATATTCCTATAAACCCTTCCTATCTTATACCTGTCCAAATGTATTTTACACCCACCTCTACAAGCTCCTCTGGCAGGTGGTTCCATACACTGCCACCATCTGTGTGAAAAAGTTGCTCTCAGGTCTCCTTTAAGTCTTCCCTTCTTATCTTAAATCCATGCTCTTCAGCTTTAGATTCCTCTACCATGGGAAAAAACTGTGACCAAATCTGAAATAAAAACAGAAACATTTTGTTTTTATTTCAGTTGCAGCGTGCTACCAAAATCTCAGCACACCAATCCAGGTGCCGAGGCACCCAATGTTCCCTCAGCACCAACACCTCCCCTCCTCTCTCCTCCAGTTCAGCACATGGATGAACCCCTTCTTTTTCCTGCACCTATCATCCACACCTTCACATACCAACCTCCATTGTCCCCATCTTCACCTGCCACAGACCCCACCCTCTACCAACTCCCCAGTCATCATGGACTCACCTTCACTACTGATCAGGTGAGAAAGGCTCTGGGGAAACTCAGACATGGCAGAGCATTGGGACCTGATGGTGTGAACCCCAAGGTCCTGAAGGAATTTGCTGAGCAGTTGTGTGGAGTTCTCCAGTGCATTTTCAATCTGAGTCTCAGCTTGGAAAGGGTCCCAGCTGTGTGGAAAATATCATGTATGGTCCCAGTACCCAAGAAGGGCTGACCAAAAGTCCAGAATGTCTACGTCCAGTGGCCTTGACCTCACACATCATGAAGACCCTAGAGAGGCTGGTCCCGGCTCACCTCTGACCCCTGGTCAGATCTGCACTTGATCCTCTGTAGTTTGTCTACCAGGAGCACATTGGAGTCAACGATGCTGTCATCTACCTGCTGAATAAAGCCTACTCCCATTAGGATACACAGTGCAGCACTGTGAGGATCGTGTTTTTTGATTTCTCAAGTGCCTTCAGTACAACACAGGCCTCATTGCTGGGGGGAAAGCGCCATTCAATGCAGGTTAACACTTCCATTGTATCCTGGATAATGGACTACCTGCCTTGCAGACCACAGTTTGTGAGGGTTCAGAGCCGTGTCAGACATCACAAAAAGCAGCACTGCAGCCCCTCAGGGGAATGTATTGGCTCCTTTCCTGTTTACCCTGTGTACCTCAGACTCTAGATACAACACTGAGACATGTCATCTGCAGAAATTCTCTGATGACTCAGCAATAGCTGGGTGTATAAAGGAGGACAGGAGGATGAATACAGGGTCCTGGTGGAGGAATTTGTTGAATGGTGCAAGCTGAATTATCTGCAGCTCTACATCAGTGAGACAAAGGAGAAGGTGATGACCTTTTAAAAGACCAGCCCTGCACTGCCCCCTGTTAATATTGATGGTGAGGATGTGGATGTGGTAAGGTCTTACACATACCTGGGGGTGCAAGTGGAAGAGAGACTTGAGTCAACATAAAGGCTGTATACCAGAAGGGCCAATTGCCTCTACTTCCTGCTGAGAATGAGGTCCTTTGGAGTAGGTAGGCCTCTCTTTCATATGTTCTACCAATCTGCAGTGGTGTGTTGGGGTAAAGGCATCAACACGGGTGATGCTAACAGACCCAATAAACTGATTTGAAATCCCGGCTCTGTTATAGGAGTCAAACTGGACACACTGGAG